>NC_057813.1:289473611-289502455 GCF_018294505.1 Triticum aestivum | reverse complement strand
TCTTCCCATGGTGGCAGCGAGGCGCAGGCTACGGAAGAGGTTGCCGAGGGAGACCCTTCCGGGCTCAGTACTCCCGGGCTCGATGTCCTGGCTACCATGGCAGCAAAGCTTCAAGAGGAGGAGGAGGCTGACGCGGGAGCGGATCCTGAAGCATAATGGCTCGCGGCTGGTCCTCACGCCCCCGAGACGATTTTAGACCAGCGCCCCCACAGGCGCGGTGCTAGTCGGGGAGCGGTGGCCTCAAACCCAATGCCTGCCACCAAGAGGGTGAAGAAGACCACCACTAAGCGTACCAAGGCAGAAGTGGCGCGTCGCCAGTCTCCTCGTATTGCCGGGATCAATGCTTCTCCTGCCAAGCGATCGGTGGAAGTGGAAGCTAATTCTAGCCCCCACTCCGGCTCGAGTTCTTCGAAGAGCTCGTCCTCACCGGAGCCCCCATTGCCCCGCCAAGGCTTGGAGCTGCCTAAGAGCTCCGCCCCTCCATCCGAGAAGAGAAGCAGGGCGCCCTCGCCGCCCATGGTATTTGAGTTGAGCGCCATGCTCATTGATGAGGAGTAAGGAAGACTTCCCTCTCATGAATAGAATCAATATACTTGATTATCTTTGTTGACTGACCTTTTGTTTTGCCGTTGTTGGCAGGGAGGTGGAGGAGGAAATGGAGACCCTCATCCATCGGTCGAAGAGGCTCTGGCGTGCAGGGTCGTCGAAGCTTGTGGAGAGCCTGGACTTGGCGGGGAGCAATACGGATGATCCCGAACCAAGCCCCCAGCCTAGCCACCGACCCGAGTATAGAGGCCTAGTCCCTCCTGCCAGAGGCGATGGAGGTGAGATCCCCATCCTTTCAGCTGGAGGGGGCAGCAAGATGATGCAGGAGGAGCTTCCCCTAGGAGGGCATGTTCCTCCCGCAGACCCAACCATAGAGCCCTTGGCAAAATCCTCTATGGATGAGCCTGCATAGAGTGTTGCCGTGACTACCATGGCAGGGGGTGAAATCTCCAACCCAACAACTGGGCCTGCCGGGGAAACCGAGGCCACCGCCCGACAGGCTTCTCCGGGTATGCAGCCTTCACTTTTTCTCTTATTTTTTCGTACATTCCACTTCTCCTCATCCCCTTGATATCTGATACTCTTGCCTCCTTGTCCTCCGTCTGTCTTCCCATCTGCACCCCCCTAGGCCGAAGAGCCAGAATTGTTGGAGGAGGTGGCCAGCATAGAGAGAGCTGTCGCGGATGAGGCCGCAAAAATCGCTGCCGTGGAGGGGCAGGGCTCCGTTGCAGGGAACACTAAAGGTTCCTTTGTGGTGGTAGAACATGCTTCCGGGAGAGGTCTAGAGGCGGGAGAGGTGGTTGAGGGAAAGACCCCCCTCCAAACCATCGGTCCTCTTCCCTCCTACGGGCCCATGGCGGAGGCTTCGCCATCTCCCTTGAGTCAGCTGGCGCTGGTATTGGCACAACCTAGGACTGGAGCCCCCGACCCGTCTATGGTGACGGGTGCGGAGCTCGAAGAAGAGCTTTAGCGCCTTCTGGCACCGCTGCGCCAAGGGGTGAGGGAAGCAGATGACTCGGCTGCCATTGCAATGGACCTGTCTTTCCTGCAGTCCAACAACGGGTATCAAGGAGATGCAGGCCCGGCATGATCAGAAGTAGCAGGCACTCAAGGATCAACATGAATCTGCTAACAAGGTAGACCAGAAGCTGAGGGACAAATGCCTGGAGTTGCACGAATGGCATGACAAGCAGTCACAAGCACTCAGGAGGCAACAAGAGGTGATCCTGATGTCGAAGGAGGATGTCGTGGCCCGTGAAGCACGCCTGGTGGATCACCAGGCACATCTGGACGCCAGAGAGCAAGAGATTTCCCTCCGGGAGGAGAAGCTTGAAGCCACCCTTCGTGCCAAGGATGACAAGCTATAGGCCCTTGTGCAGCAGTGCACCAAGGAGTTGGAGAACAGGCACAAATCTGTCATGGAAGATGTGCCATCGTAGTTTTCCTACAAGAGCCAGGACCTTGAAACCGCCAATGGTACTATCGCAGATCTTAAGGCCAGGATTGGCACCCTGGAAAGCATGACAGAGTCCAGCGATGTGCGCCAGCAGCAACTGTCAAAGGACCTGGACACCACTCGGTGCCTCCGCAAGGATGCAGAAGACAAGCTAGCAAACCAATCTGAGCAGGTGAACCTTTGGATCAAGAGCATGGTGGATATTGCCAAGCGTCTTGCTGCCCAAGCCACATCATTGGGCATGGATGAACCAACTTTCTTGATTAGTAGGAAAGAAGTCCCCAGTGCCAAGCTGGGAGTATCTTCAACGAGATGATTGAGAAGCAGAAGGTGCACGAGGAGGGGAGGGCCACATGCTTTGCAAGGGAGTCTCGGAAGCTTGCCCATGATGCCCTCCTCATGGTCCTGAGCAACATCACCTGTCGGCATCTGGATCTTGACCTTGCTGATAGATTCAAGAAGCTGCCGATGGGTACTGATGTCCCTGCAACCAAAGAGAAAGCTGCTCCTTTGGCTGCCAAGGCCCTTAATATCCCAACGGCTTCACGCGTCCGTCAGGCTTGACCCCGAGCTATTCTTGGTATCGCGCCGCCCTATAACAAAACATGATGTATGCTTTGCGTTTAGGTATCGTACTGTTTATGTTAGCATGGAGCTGATGTCCTCCGCTCAATCTTAACTATAGGTTTTATCCCTCTGGGTTTATATGCTTGTGTTCGTACGATTAGTCCCCACATATGTCTTGGTTACTTGCCAGTATCATATTGCCGCGATTGTCGTAAGGGGTTGGCCCTTAACAGTTATCTTGGCGTAGATGCGTCCCGGCAAGTTTTTCCTTGGTAGTTCTTGATGCAGCCGCTCATTCTGTGAGCAGGGCTCGAGACGAAAAGAGGGTGCAGACAAAGAACTAGCTAAGGTACCATCATACGAAGGATTTCATAGTACGAATACTTACTATAAAAACAGAGGGATAAACGAATGTGAAAATCTAAGATTCATCAAAAGGGAATAGTTTCATTGACTTAGCTTTCATTATTCGCTATTCCTCATCTCTCCCGGCAGCGTGCGTTCAATGCGCTCGCTACGCCCGGAAGGGTGGGAGCCAAGCGAGTAGCTTTCTGGTTCCCTACAGGGACTAACATTCGTCACGCGTGTCCGGTGGGTGGTAGGATACGGTGCGCGGCTTTCCTGGTCCTCCCCTTGTTCCTTTATCCTTTTTCGGACAATCTGATGGCGGCTGGCACAAAAGTCACGCTCACGCGGACGGCCTTGCCACAACATGCTTGCCGGGACATCGACCAATGGATTTGTACCAACACGCTACTTAGGATTTCCCTAAACATGGTAAATGCTGAACCGAGCATCGCTTGGTACTCTTCGACATTGATGGTGTCTAGTCCAAAGCAACTCGATTGTCGAAAAGGGAGAGGGGAATGGAGGGAGGGACCTTGCTCCCGCATGTGTTGTCTCCCATCCCCGGATGGGGCCTGAGCAGCGCTCACATCGTCCGGGTCACCTAGGAGGGGCGTGCCGCTGCCGATGCTGATCTTCGCTGCGGCCACGGTGGGATGGGGCGACGGACAAAGCGGGTGTGGGCACGACCCTGCCACCTCCGCTTTGTTTTCATACTTCTGCACTACTCACACTTTCGGGTTCGCGCAAGTGACCCCCCTACCTGGCGCACCAAAGATGTGGTAGGGGAACCACGGCCACATATGGGGCTGCGAGCCCCTTTTTGGTTCGGTGGGGGGATGTCATGTTGCACAAAGAGCAAAGGAGCGTGAGGCAGCACGGCAGAGATCGCACGGTCAGTTTTTTTACCCAGGCACGGGCCGCCGCGAGGCGTAAAACCCTAATCATGCTTTGGTGGATTGATGGTGGATGGTGGTGGAAAACGCAGCGCTCTTGCCCGACAGGGTTGCATTGGGACGAGAATGACTACACGCTTATGAGTGTACAAGGGTCTGAATCCTTCCTATGATTGCCAGGGGACTCCTTTTATAACTCAAGGGGTCACCACAATGGCAAATTGGTCATTACGCACTGATTAGATAGCGAACAGTGCTATCATACCTAACTCTGCATGCAGACAGAGCGCATTAAATGCGCCGCTCAATGTCACATCACAGCTTGCCCGGCAGGCCCTGTCGGGTTGATTCGCCAGCTTGCTTGACACGTCACGGGTTGTTTTCATATTGAAATGATGCTTGTCATGGGGGAACCATGACCACCTATGGGGCTGCGAGCCCCTTTCTAGTTTGGTGGGGTGATGTCACGTTGTACAAAGAGCGGAGGAGCATGAGGCAGTGCGACAGAGATCGCACGGGCGGTTTTTACCCATGTTCAGGCCGCCGCGAGGCGTAAAACCCTACTCATGCTTTGGTGGATTGATGGTGGATGGTGGTGGAAAACACATCGCTCTTTCTCGGCAGGGTTGCGTTGGGATGAGAACGACTATGCACGTATGAGTGTACAAGGGTTAGAATCCTTCCTATGGTTGCCAGGGGCCTCCTTTTATAGCTCAAGGGGTCACCACAATGGGAAATTGGTCATTACGCACTAATTAGATAGCAAACAGTGCTATCATACCTAACTCTGCAAGCAGACAGAGCACATTAAATGCACCGCTCAATGTCAGATCACAACTTTCCCGGCAGGCCCTGTAGGGTTGATTTGCCAGCTTGTCGCCTGCTTGCTTGACACGTCATAGGACGGGTGTCACTTGTAGGCATTTTCTGTAGAAAGTGGCTGCCATGTGGCATATAACAACCACTTAGTCACCTTAGAGCTTGACACCGCACTGATTGACGACGTATGTTGTCGTGAGGTGGTGCGGTGGGGTGGCTTGCCTTCGCTCATCCCAGCACGTCTGCCGGGGCGATCCAAGGAAGGCTTGCTTCCGGAATAACCTTGCCTCCGCCATGCCCGTCTGGCTGGCAGGGGAGGTTTTTTCCTTAGGAGTACCTTGCCCCTCTGGCTAGCCTTGGTCTTCTTAACCCTGCTTGAATCCTTTGAGGGAGTCGATCCATCTTGCTTGAGTTGATCATGGTGTTGTGAACTTGTCCTCGTGCTCGATAGCTTGTCGTCCGTGCACAAGGCAAGGGGAAAAATGCACCCCTGTTTGTGTACCCCGACAACACTCAAATATGCTCCCTACGAGTAGTAAACTAAAGGGCTTGACGACACATACTGTTGGGGTTATTCCCCACGTCCAAGACCCAGCTCATAAGGATAAGCCGTCGTAAGGTTTAAGTCATCTCTGGGTTTAAGTTCTCCTGACGTTAAGTCATCTCAGATCCTGACCCAGCTGGTGAGACCCGGCTGACAGTCTATAACCTGGCAGACAGTTATGACCCGACAGACAGATTGTGACCTGGCAGATGCATGGAGACACAGAGATGAGTCTAAGAGATGAGTCGCCTGGGGTTAAGAAGCCCAAGATGTTAAGAAGTCCACTGAGAGAAGTTAGAATAGTTTAAGTCTTAATCCGACTTGGACTCTACATGTAACCCGCCCCTTCAACTTATATAAGGAGGGGCGGGGCACCCCAAGAGTGTCATGTTTTCTCTAGACGTCTCAATAGACACGTACCAATAGACATGTCTTAGACAATGTCAAAGTAGACGCTCTCGAGATAGAGGTAGCGAAACCTCACCCTTGTAACCAAGATCGTCATCATAATCAATATCAATCAAGTAGGATGTAGGCTTTTGCCTCCACCATGACAGGACGAACCTGGGTAAAATATCGCGTCTCTTGTCCCGCTCAACACCTCTCAAGCTACCAGTTAGATGCGTTGGCCTCACGACTAAGTCCTTTTCACTACGGACATCTGCCGTGACAAATCCATGGCCGTTTGCACCCGGTGGTGATGAGTTCTTGGATAGATCTTTCCTCGGGAGTGAGATGGTCGCAAATTTCAGGATGAAGAAGAGCTGGTTTGAAAGGATTTGCATCAGTCTCGATCTGTGAGATTTAAGGTTCAAAGAAATTAGGGTTGCGCTTGTGCACTACCATAAGCTGCCAAGGTTAACAGGAGTGTTCTCCACTGCAACCGAAACATGTTGCTATAGTCCATAAAGGTCATCCTGAATTTTCCGCTGTAGAAAAGAGGTCGCAAGTCGCCAAAACCATCGTCTTCCTCTATGTCCTATTTCGCCCTCGGTGTGTCAAATTTCCGTCAGTAACTAGCCATAACCGGTCGCCATTTTGTTTTGGTTCAACAGTTAAACCATCAACAACAAAGGAAAAAAGTTAAGAAAAAAGTCAAAGAAAAGGAAAGAGGCAGATGTGAGTTGTCCGATGACCTGGAAACGGACACAGCCGTGACCCAGATTCTGTTGCATCGTCTCACCATGGTTCACCCGTCTGCCTTCACCGTGGCTCACCGCGGCCACTACAGATCGAGCCGCCTCGACGCCTCTCCTCATCCGGCCATGTCTGCCTTAAGCTGCCTCTGACTTACCTCAAAGCCGTCGCGGCCTCTCCTCGCTGGCATAGCTCCACCACCGCAGACGCCTCCAAGCTGCCTCTAGCTACTGCTGTTTCTGTGGCTGTAAGCCCCTGTTTGCCTAAGCTACCAGCGTGCGCACCTTTGCCATTGATTCGACCCTTTCGGAGCCCGACGCTGCTGCCTTGCTTTGACCGGAGTTCCTCCGAGCCGCCGGTGCCCCTCTACCATCACCGAGTAAAGCCACCATGGCCCTGCCCCCAAACGGCCTCGAGTTAAACCCGGCCTCGTACTGCTGACCGAATCAATAGTCAAGTCGCCATTCAACTCCACCATTGAGCCATCGGTCTCCGCCTCGGCTGCTGAGCGCTCCAAGCCGCCTACATCGTGCCCGCGCGAGACCCGCCCGCGGTGACTCTACCTCCGGCTCACCACCACCTTCCCCACAACTGTCTTTGAACCGTATTCTGCCTCCGACGGGTCATGGTGCATGAGGCCGCCCTCTGCTTAAAGTCGCCACAGCCTTGGGCCGGCCGCGTCCCCATTGTCGCTCGGTGCCCTTGCGCGCCCTCGCCCGCTCCCAAGGTGCAGCTACGCTCGAGTCATCACAAACCTGGCCCGTCGCCAGCTAGGCTTGATGGCTCCGCCGCACCGGCTCACCGCTACATGCGCCAGCCGGCTCACCGCCTCAAAACACCTTCGAGTCACCACAATGGATTATCTTTGAGCCAGACGGTTCGCGCCGTCGCCCCTGCAATCTCACGTTGAGCCGCCGCACCAGTCTTGCTTTTGAGCCGGACGGCCTGCGCCGTTGCCTCTGCAATCTTGTTTGGAGCCTGTCGGACTCCGCCGTTGCCGATTTTGTTGCCCCGCTAGCGCCTTATCGACCTGCTGTTTCCAGGCTGCCATGGTCTCCTGTCTTGTTGGCCATGAGCCTATGACCCGCCGCAACGATAGACCTATAGTAGAAATGGAAATTCCATATTAACAAAAATGGAACGTTCCGTTTCCACGTCTGTTCCACCGGAAAACACCGTTCAGTTTTTGTTTCTGTTTTCGCATAAAAAATTCCATTTCCATTTCTGTTTTGCAAATTTCCGTTTTCGTTTTCATATTTCCTCTCCATTTCCATTTTTCCTCTGGAAAAGCAGAAACTTTCCACTCTGTTTTCATCCCTACAGGCCACTATGCTTTTGGGCCCATTCTTAGTCAGGTTTGTATTTCAGCCTATTAAAGGCCCGTTTACTAGTTCGACCCGATAATCGTTTTGGCCTCTTAGCGGCACTTGGTGCACCTGGGCCGTTGTCCGCCTGATTCCACTTTAGGCCATTTAACGACCGTGCTGCAACTGGGTTATTTCTTGTACAAAGTGACTTTAGGCCTCTTAATGGCCCGTAGTGTTCGTGGATAAATTTCAGCCAAACATGCCTATCAACCTGTTAATGGCCCGTGGCACAATTGGGCCTAATTATGACCTGCGTTGAATCCGACCTTCTTACAACCCATCCTGTTAATGGCCCGTGACACAATTGGGCCTACAGCCCACGTTGATACCAGCCTGCTTACATCCCATAATTTTATTGGGCCAAACAGGGCTCGAGATACATTTTGGCATGTTAACGACTCATTTGTTATTGAACCAAACATGGGCCTACGGCAGTTTTGACCCGTGTTGGCCCATGATTTTTTGGCTCAACTCTAGCCCAATCTAGTTTTCAGCCTTTTAAAAGCCCAGGTATTCTCTCGCCCAACAGGCCTAAAATTTACTTGGCCTGTTAAAGGTGGAAAACTACTTTACGTTTAGGCCTGCTAATGGACCGAGATGATTATAGGCCCACGTTTTGGCCCATATATAGGAGTTGCGGGCCGGTCTATCCGGCCGGCCTGATAGACATACAACGTTGAGCTCCGTTGGAGCTTCTGGCCTAATTACATCATACAAACTAAGAATAAACCTAGACTACACAATAAAGCAATTACGGCATATTACATACACTGGGCATCAAAGTTCGCCACCAGTGATAATAAAGTGCAAAGAGACCGCTGATTACATACACTGGGTGTCAAAGCTTGACACCAGTGCATATAAACGCGCCAACAAAAGAATAACAAAATTGACAGCACTACAAAACAGTTCAGAAGGCATTAGGTCTGTCCCCGAGGTGAACCACAACTAGTAGAACAAGCTGATGAGACCTCAGTTGTCTCAATGTAGATCCTCAAACTCCAGCTGTGTAGCAAGAAAGCACAGATGGCTATCCTCTGAGATATTCCTTACAAAATGTCATCAAGTCAGACCTAAGTTGAACCAAGCCTTTCTGCTTTAAGTTGAGACTGAAGAAGTCAAACTGATTGAGGCAGCAACTGCACTAAGGCTGTCTCACAACTGCTGCTGAGTAGCTTCAACTCACATTCTTCATCAAGACATGACCTTGGGGTCATATCGCTCTCTTCAAGATGGTTTGGCTCACCATCTTCGCTAAAGTTCAGGCTGGCATAAGAGATATGACCCCAAAAGAGAAACAAGGAGACAAATAACAGTTTCACAAATACATAAGCAACGATAGTCAGTGTGCTGACAATTCCGCCCCATTTTATATTGGCAAATTTAGAGATATAATTTAAAATAGCATTAACATAATATGGCATTGTCCGTATCATCGGCATAATCTATTAAGACAAAGCAGGAAATGAGATGATGTAGGCGTGGGCAGCTTCACCACACCACCAGATTAGAGATCTAGTACACATGCATACATATAGGGCTAAAGAAAATAAATGGATCTGTTCTGCATAAGGAATATTTTTTACAAGTACAATTTGAAACTGGTAGTTGTTGCAAACATCCAATCTGATGCAAACACCAAAGTAAACAACAATGGAGGAAATGATGCCTATACAAATCTATACTAGAACAAAGCTTGAAGGCTTGAGAAGGATGGACTTACATTACATGTTAACATGGGCTGAACAAAGCCCTGCTCCATGTTGATGGAAGGATAATTCAAGGAATTCCCCAAAGAAACTTCTTCATAAGTGTGGCACCCCGCCTCAGAGCGACCGGTTTACCTTGTATTGCCAACCCAGAGATCATGTCTTTTGGCAACACAAAACATCTTGGTACAGAAATCACCGCTTTATTGAAACTAGCAAAGCATAGATGGTACATTACATCAAGTAGCGAGGCCAAGAGGCACACTCGGTGCAGCTAAACAATATGTTCATTATTTAGTGAACATAAAGGGGGCCTCGAGCATGACGTCTACACGGCAACAGAACAACAACGTAGCGGAACTCCATAGCACAGGTACACCGATGTGGACACGGTCCGGACACGGCAGCAGTCCGATCTAGTTAGACTTTCCTGAAAGCTGGCATAACACGCCAGGTCAGTAGATTGAATGTACTTGCAAGCTCGCAACAAGCAAAACCATAATGGCAAACAACATCATGACAATTAAACAAGTTCAATGCAAATATCAACATGCTACTCATGCAGTGACCAAACTTGTGCATCGAGTCACTCAGACACTCTTACCAATAGGTTGCCTCGCAACAGGACAGTGATCACAACAGACCACTAACGAACCACTCTTGGTACCACAGGTTACCTCGTAAGCCAAAACAGTGACCATTTCTGGATCACGAACAGTACCACCATAGTCAGTCTCACTAACATCATCACAACTTAACAGTGCAGGGTAAATACTTAGTGTGCAATATTATTTATGAAAGTTGATCCATGGTGTGACTTATTTACGAACTAGGCCCTTATCCACGGGCGCGGCTATCGATATATTAATACACTCTGCAAAGGTAGCGCACTTTACCCACACTACGGAACCCATGGCCTCGCACTCCCATTCGGGTGGACAAACGACATTCCGACAGAACCCTCCCATTGCCATAACACCCTTACAACCACTCCGACCAACTCCCCTCTAGGACTAGTCCTGGGTGATGCCGCCTCCTAGAGGCAACTACCACCGTCGTGGCAAAACAAACAGTCCCGAACGGGGACCCGGTGCCATAACAACAACAGATCCACAAGGTTATGTCTGCTTACCGGGCCAGGGTACCACACGCCCATAACCTTCCCTTGTTGGAGGTAATGACAAGAGGTCTGACAACGGAACAACTACGGCCTCCCCACTAAGGCAAATGTGGTTGCACTTGGCAGCCCGATTCAGTGGCACCATGACCCGACCAACTTTTAAGTTCAAGTTCAATTATCATCAGGTTTAACTTGAAAATAAAAATGCTCGAGTCACATTATGCCATGCTCATGCAACCATGTACCATGCATCATATATCGCATTAACAATACCAGATCAACCTTATTCAAAGTTTTACTTGCACAAACTCAACTTGCAACATTTCTGATCCTTTCTTATTGGTTATTTCTACTCATTACTATGACATCCCCAATTCGACCGTACGCTAAACATACACGCAAACGTGTACGATCAAGATCAGGGACTCAGGGAAGATATCACAACACAACTCTAAACACAACTAAAAGAATACAAGCTTTATATTACAAGCCAGGGGCCTCAAGGGCTCGAATACATAGCTCGATACACAAGAGTCAGTGGAAGCAACAATATCTGAGTACAGACATAAGTTAAACAAGGATGCCTTTAGAAGGCTAGCACAAAAGCAACAACAATTGAAGAGGCAAGGCCTCTTGCCTGGGACCTCCTAACTACTCCTGGTCATCGGTGGTCTCCACGTAGCAGTATCCGTCAGCGGTGGCATCTGGCTCCCGGGATCTACCATCTGGTTGCATCAGCCGGAAAGAAGAAAGAAGGGGCAAAAGGGGTAGCAAAGCAACCATGAGTGCTCATCCAAAGTACTCGCAAGCATAAGATCTATACTAAGTATGCACTGGTATCAAATGGAAGGTTTGTATCTATGGACTGAACTACAGAATGCCAGAATAGAGGGGGAAGGCCTAGCCTATCGAAGACTAGCATCTTCAAGCAGCTCCGAGCATCTTGCAGCATGTAGAAGAGTAAAGAATAGCAGTTTATAATTAATAAGCATGTTGTAACAACAACGCCCAGACATCCTTCCACGACTCCTACGGGAAAGCAATCTCGGAGACACATATCTCAAGTATCCATTTGTAGTTGTATAAGATCAGGATACAAGTCTGAACGTCCATTACCGCAGACATGGTATTCGAATATATATCTTCCCTGCAGGGGTGCACCACGTTACCCAACACGCTCGATCACTCTGGCCGGACACACCTTTCTGGGGTCAATGCCAGGCCTCGGAAGATCAACACATCGCAACCCTACCTAGGCTCAGTAGAGAGGTCCCCGCCGGTCTACATACTAAGCACTCCGGGGTCTTGGGCCCATCGCCTGCAACACTCCAGGTCCTTGCGAGTAGGGTGGATACCCAACACTGCCTCGGGTGGCCAGCACGATCCAACCATGCCGCACTTCTGAACTGGACTTCTGAAAAAGCTTCGGCTGATACTGCGACGTCGAGGCCCATAACTGTTCTCCCGTGGTGGTTAGTGCGTAAAGGCCCAAGGCCAACTCAGAACAAATACCCAAACCTGTTAGTGCATTGGGGGCTCGTGAAGACGAGCAGAGACTCACGATAATGTGACCCCGCCGCCCCGTCTCGTGGACTTACAGCAAGGGCCCAGAATGCCCGACCGTGCCACGTAGAAAACTCGCGGGTGCTCTATGGGCCCACTCGACTTTCACATCAACTTGCGGGTACTCCTCAGGGCCGACCCGACTTCAACAATGGTCTCAATTAAAGATCAGGTAACCGTGTGTCCAAACATCAAGGGGAAAACCCAAGGAATCACCCTCGGTGGATTCCACTCGATGTAATCATCAAGGTGAGCGTAAGAGGAACCACCCTCGAGGTTCACACTTGAGGTGTTGCACGACAGAGCCGTGACGGGAATGGTGAAAGAGGAACCACCCTCGTTGACCGCGACCAAATAACTACACTAAAGAATTATCATTAGGAGTGCGTTATGAGGGATCACCCTCGGCACTCGATAGTAGCTCTGCAGAGTCAAGCAACAAATGGGCGTGATGTGATGTGAGGTGTCGGGCTCTAGTCATCGATCACGTTGATCGAGTCATCGATGATGAAGCAGGGGCAACAAGGACAAGGTGGGGGGCACTGATGGATCACTAACCAACCTATACTAAGCAATTTAGGATAAGCAGGTAGGTAACAATAAGCAGGTTACAAAAGCAGGCTATGCATCAGAATAGGAGCAATCAATTACAGTAGCAAAATTTAATGCAAGCATGAGAGAATGGAATGGGCAATATCGGGATGATCAAGGGGGGGGGGGGCTTGCCTGGAAGCTCCACAGAAAGGGAATAAGGGTCATCGTCGACGTAGTTGATAATAGGGGCAGCATCAGTCTCGGGGTCTACCATAGAGAAGAGGGGAAGAAACAGTAAATACAGAGCAAACAGATGCATGACAGGTAATAAGTAGCGCTAGGGGGTGCTCTAACGCAAAGCTACACAATACTCGCGAAGGGGAATAACATCCGGGAATGTTTCCCCGAAGTTTGCATTTTTCAGACAAATGAACCAGATGGGGAAGGTTGCCTGTTCACTATGCTAGGGATGTGTGGCAGACGAACGAACTGCGTATTCGGGTTCGTCTCGCCTTTCTGCGCAACTTTCATGTATAAAACTTTTTCATCCGAGCTACATATTATTTTATACGATTCTAAAGTTTTATTGGTATTTTGTAATTTAATTTGATTCGAAATAAAAGCAAATTGCTACGGGTACCCAGCTCTGGTACACAGAAGTGTAGCAGAGGGGCAGACATGTGGGCCAGGGGGTTCGGTTGACTGTTGACCAGGTCAATGGTTGACCAGTCAACAGGGTCAGTGGACCCACTTGTAAGTGTAACATGTGTTAAAAATTATTTAGTTAAACAATTTACAGAGTGGGTGGGGGGGGGGCACATGTAATATACTCAAAGTGGGGTGGCTAGTACTACTAAAGAGGGATTAGTCCCCAATTGCTTTTGGGCCGTCCGTCAGGCTCTGCACACACACGCACACATAGCACACGCCACACTCGGCCATGGCCATGGCCAACTGCAAGCAGCAAAGCAGTGGCAACATGCAGGAGAGCGGAAAGCAACGTCAGCGCATAGCAGCAACAACAATAGCAAGCCAACAACACCAGCGGCACACAGTAGCAGGCGCGACACTAGCAGAACGCAGCAACAGCAGCTGAGCAGCGGCGGCAGCCACGGGCACGTGGCAGGGAAGCGGCCAGGCGCGGGCTCGCAGGGGCGGGGCACATTGGAGGACGTGGCCGGCACAGTCGGGGCCCCAGCAGCCGCAGACGCGAGCTAGGCGGCCGGGGACGCGCGGCCAAGGCACGAACAAGGCGCGTGGCTGTAGCGAGCATCTCGCGGCGCGCGCGGCACAATGGTGCGGGCGGAACACAAGCGATGAGCGGGACGACAGCAGGAGGGCGCAGGTGACCGGGGTGACCGAGAACTCGGCTGAACCTCGAGCGGCACGGGACGGCGAGGCTACGACAGGAGCTAACCTACGGGGTACGGGAAGAAACAAGGGGAGGTCAAGGAGGATCCGAGGCTCACAGCGTAGCTCGGGGAGGGCTTGACGAGGCCGGGGATGGTCGGTGGCGCACAGATCGACGCGGTGGATGACGGCGGCGAAGTTGAAGAAGAAGCTCAATCCCAACGGCACGGTCGAGTCCGGCTGGATCCAATGGACGAAGGTGAAGAAGCGAACGACGGCGGAGTTGCTGGACACGACCGTAGGGCGCTGGGGAGATGATGCTCGCGGCAATGGTGGTGGCATTCGCAGTCACTACACGAGTTTAGGAGCTCGTTTTTAGTAGATGAGGGGGCACGATGGGGGAATGAGAGGGGATTGATCGAGAGCAGGCTAGGGTTTTCGATGGATGCATTTATAGGCGGCCGGGGAGCATCGATGGTTGCCACACACGCCATGGCCGTGGATGTGTGCCACGAACCCTCCGTCTCCTTTACAAAGGAGGGGGTGAGGTGGAGGTGGGCTGGGTCAAAAGTACTGTGGTCATCAAAGGCCCAGTGGCACAACTGTTATTTAGGCCATTTTCTATTTTTCCTTTTATGTATTTCAGTTAGCCACTGTTTGTATTTATTTGAGTGATAAAAACAAATTTAGTCGAACTTGAAATTTGGCACACAATTTGAGAACAACATTGTGGTGTTGCATAAAAAGTTTTAGAGCCAACGAAATTGTTCACGCATTCTTGGAAATTGAAAAGGCCAATTAATATGCCATTGGGCCACTTTATATTTTCCTAGGGATTAAAGGGAGAGCCAAATGATGTTGGTTGCCACATGATATCTAGTGAGTATTTGCAACCCAACGAACACTTTTGTTTTGACATTTGAAAATTTTACTTGTTTGACTTTATTTTTAAATTTTCAATTTGAACCGATTTGGAATCAACGCGAGTTTAACAACAGTAATCGTGGTGACGTGGTGAGGGTTACTGTAGCTCAATTATCCGGGCGTCACAATTCTCCTCCACTACAAGAAATCTCGTCCCGAGATTTAAGGGGTGGAGTAAAGGGGAAATATTCGGGAAGGACGGAGCTCAACACAAGATAGGTACCTGGGGGCTATCTCAGTGAACATGGCATAGAGGCATCTCTCGAGTTGAAATTTAGGAAAGTCATCGAGAGCAATGCTAGATGGTGCAATAAGAAGCTTCAAGCGGATGGATAATAGTTCGATGTGTGAAACAGAGTGTGAAAGGGGTTTAGAGCATCGAGAACAAGTATTGCATCTGATACCAGAACAGATCACAAGAAGGTGGCTCATGAATTACATACCAAGCTAAGAGTGAGGAACAATTTTGGAAGACATGGATGTACAGGAGGGTCATGTTTCGATCCTAATGAACTGTGGGTTATGGGCCCACCATGTGGGTTAAGAACAGGAAGGCGCTAATCAATTTGCACAGTCATGATAGCAAGGCATGTCAAAGTATCGCCTGTCAGTTATGTCGGCAACAACGTCGGTACCAAGGGCGAGAGACGGAGAGAACCATTTTCCTGCTCATTAAGACGAGGCGGACCAATTGCAAAGTTCTTGTCCATCGGTGGCTACCAGAATGTCATCAACAATAGTAACAAGGTCTTGCTGACAGAGTTTGTACACCGAGGTGTTTACATAAGCAGGGAATTATCATTGCTCAGATATGTTAGGTTACAAGAAAGGTTAAACAAAATAATGGAAAGGAAAGTGTAGGCTTGAATCAGTTATCGGTGTCCTTGAGTGTCTAGCAACTCAGAACCCGTGGAAAATTGGAATCGACGAGAAATAATAGTTGATGAAGAACTCATAAGAAGTTATGTAGTTCAATGATATTCTCGAGATACAAGAGGGTAATACTCGAGGGTAGAGCAGAATAGAGGTTGGACAGGTCAAGTGGTCTGCAGAAGACAAGTATTTCAACTTGTCCAAGAAATGGGATCAAAGAAAAACAATATGATCGAAACCACGGTTGCTAAGGACCAAACATAGATAGAAGATGAACTTATCACAATGGAATTATTATTATAACAAGAAGCTTCCATGATAAGTTCCACATCGGGTCCATGGGCATGAACACAAAGTTCAAGGTCGACTCCCACTTCTCCAATGCATAACCTTTCATGCACTTCTTGCTTTCGATGAAGTTGTAGTGTTGATATTTTATCTGGCAAAACACCGGAAGAGTAAGACTCATGCAGACTCTCGAGTTCAAACGGATTAGGGAAGGCGTAGGTTCAACCCATAGAGGCATCTTAGGAACCTTTTCCACAAACTTTAGGAGTAAAATATCTCAAGCTCATAAGTATAGCATGGTTGAGGAAGCAGAGGATACAATTTACCAAAGGCATTATGTATCTGAGGAAAGGCTCACAAGGTTAGTGAATATGAAGGACGTTGTTGGATAAAACCCAACAAGAGATCCGGTGGTCCACAAGGGATCTGATGTGAGCAATGGTACTCAGCCAGAAGAAGAAAGAATGTAAGGAGATCGGATTATAGAAAAAACTGACTAATTCAATCTCAAATGCAAAGGAATTTATGATTCTCAAATCTAGGGATCAGAAGCAAACACTCTGACTAAGGATGGATAAGTTGAATAGACTCAGAATGACAATCAATCAAGGCTTGATCCACCGAACACTACCTCATGTCCGGAGTGACATCTAAACCAACGGAAGAATTTTAAATAGGAATGATGATCGCGAGAATTCACAAACAAATCGAATCAAATGCTCAAAATTATGATGGCAAAGGATGCTAATGAGTATTGCTAGACATATGAAAGTAACCATAATACAAGCAGATAAGTATTTGCAGAGCGATAGTTGGAGAGGATTATCGGAAGATCGGATAGTACTTCAAAGTGTCTTGTGAATCACTTGATCAACTAGGAATGAACAAATCCTCGAAAAGTGTGAGGAATTATTCATAGGGGTATCCATGCGACAAGGAACTGCAGGGCAGTAAGCATAGAGGATTCTCAGAATATCAAGAGAGTATTTCAGGACATCTTGTATTAACAAGAGCAACTTGGGATGAAGGTATGAATGACAATGTAGGTAGTTACCCATAAGGATTTATCGGTGGTAGGGATCGCAACAGCGAAGGGTACAAGGGTTTCGAGAAAACATCGAAGAGTATTTCAGAATCTTCTGGTGCACCAAGCAATCATCTGGAGTGAGGGGCTCTCCGGGAGAAAGTGTTTACGAGAACCTAGAGTGAGTTAACAAAACCATTTAACCCGAATAGAAGAGAGGTCAGAGTCCTTGAGTAAAGGTCGAGGAGTAAAAGATTCTAATACCACCCAATGGCGACGTGGGCCCGTAAGCCACACAACCATGTTAGTAAAACAAATTTTCAAAGACTAGACTCAACTTTGGCCAAGGAGTTGGAAATGGGGATCCTATAGGCAGCCGACTCTGATACCAACTTGTGATGCCCCCAATTCGACCGTACAATAAACATACACGCAAACGTGTACGATCAAGATCAGGGACTCACGGGAAGATATCACAACACAGCTCTAAACACAAATAAAAGAATACAAGCTTTATATTACAAGCCAGGGGCCTCGAGGGCTCGAATACATAGCTCGATACATAAGAGTCAGTGGAAGCAACAATATCTGAGTACAGACATAAGTTAAACAAGGATGCCTTAAGAAGGCTAGCACAAAAGCAACAACGATCGAAGAGGCAAGGCCTCCTGCCTGGGACCTCCTAACTACTCCTGGTCATCGGCGGTCTCCACGTAGCAGTATCCGTCAGCGGTGGCATCTGGCTCCCGGGATCTACCATCTGGTTGCATCAGCCGGAAAGAAGAAAGAAGGGGGAAAAGGGGTAGCAAAGCAACCATGAGTGCTCATCCAAAGTACTCGCAAGCATAAGATCTATACTAAGTATGCACTGGTATCAAATGGAAGGTTTGTATCTATGGACTGAACTACAGAATGCCAGAATAGAGGGGGAAGGCCTAGCCTATCGAAGACTAGCATCTTCAAGCAGCTCCGAGCATCTTGCAGCATGTAGAAGAGTAAATAATAGCAGTTTATAATTAATAAGCATGTTGTAACAACAACGCCCAGACATCCTTCCACGACTCCTGCGGGAAAGCAATCTCGGAGACACATATCTCAAGTATCCATTTGTAGTTGTATAAGATCAGGATACAAGTCTGAACGTCCATTACCGCAGACACGGTATTCGAATATATATCTTCCCTGCAGGGGTGCACCACGTTACCCAACACGCTCGATCACTCTGGCCGGACACACCTTTCTGGGGTCAATGCCAGGCCTCGGAAGATCAACACGTCGCAACCCTACCTAGGCTCAGTAGAGAGGTCCCCGCCGGTCTACATACTAAGCACTCCGGGGTCTTGGGCCCATCGCCTGCAACACTCCAGGTCCTTGCGAGTAGGGTGGATACCCAGCACTGCCTCGGGTGGCCAGCACGATCCAACCATGCCGCACTTCTGAACTGGACTTCTGAAAAAGCTTCGGCTGATACTGCGACGTCGAGGCCCATAACTGTTCTCCCGTGGTGGTTAGTGCGTAAAGGCCCAAGGCCAACTCAGAACAAATACCCAAACCTGTTAGTGCATTGGGGGCTCGTGAAGACGAGCAGAGACTCACGATAATGTGACCCCGCCGCCCCGTCTCGTGGACTTACAGCAAGGGCCCAGAATGCCCGACCGTGCCACGTAGAAAACTCGCGGGTGCTCTATGGGCCCACTCGACTTTCACATCAACTCGCGGGTACTCCTCAGGGCCGACCCGACTTCAACAATGGTCTCAATTAAAGATCAGGTAACCGTGTGTCCAAACATCAAGGGGAAAACCCAAGGAATCACCCTCGGTGGATTCCACTCGATGTAATCATCAAGGTGAGCGTAAGAGGAACCACCCTCGAGGTTCACACTTGAGGTGTTGCACGACAGAGCCGTGACGGGAATGGTGAAAGAGGAACCACCCTCGTTGACCGCGACCAAATAACTACACTAAAGAATTATCATTAGGAGTGCTGAACTGGACTTCTGACAAAGCTTCGGCTGATACTGTGACATCGAGGCCCATAACTATTCTCGCATGGTGGTTAGTGCGTAAAGGCCAAAGGCCAACTAAGAACAAATACCGAAACCTGTTAGTGCATTGGGGGCTCGCGAAGATGAGCAGAGACTCACAATAATGTGGCCCCGTCGCCCCATCTCGTGGACTTACGGCAAGGGCCCAGAATGCCCGGCCGTGCCATGTAGAAAACTCGCGGGTGCTCTACGGGCCCGCCCGACTTTCACATCAACACGCAGGTACCCCTCAGGGCCGACCCGACTTCAACAGTGGTCTCAAGTACAGATCAGGTAACCGTGTGTCCAAACATCAAGGGGAAAACCCAAGGAATCACCCTCGGCGAATTCCACTCGATGTAATCATCAAGGTGAACGTAAGAGGAACCACCCTCTAGGTTCACACTTGAGGTGTTGCACGACAGAGCCATAATGGGAATGGTGAAAGAGGAATGATACGTCTCCAACGTATCTATAATTTTTGATTGTTCCATGCTATTATATTACCCCTTTTGGATGTTTATGGGCTTTATTTTACACATTTATATCATTTTTGGGACTAACCTACTAACCGGAGGCCCAGCCCGTATTGCTGTTTTTTTTGCCTATTTCAGTATTTTGAAGAAAAGGAATAGCAAGCGGAGTCCAAATGGAATGAAACCTTCGGGAGCGTGATTTTTGGAATGAACATGATCTAGAGGACTTGGAGTGCAAGTCAAGAAGCAGCCGAGGCGGCCACGAGAGGGTAGGGCGCCCCCCCCCCCCGATAGGGCGCGCCCCCTGTCTCGTGGGCCCCTCGGGCGGCCACCGACGTACTTCTTCCTCCTATATAAGCCTACGTACCCGAAAAACATCCAAGGAGCCAACGAAACACAATTTCCACCATCGTAACCTTCTGTATCCGTGAGATCCCATCTTGGAGCCTTCGCCGGTGCTCCGCCGGAGGGGGAATCGACCACGGAGGGCTTCTACATCAACACCATAGCCCCTCCGATGAGTTGTGAGTAGTTTACCACAGACCTTCGGGTCCATAGTTATTAGCTAGATAGCTTCTTGTCTCTTTTTAGATCCCAATACAATGTTCTCCCCCTCTCTTGTGGAGATCTCTTCGATGTAAACTCTTTTTGCAGTGTGTTTGTCGAGATCCGATGAATTGTGGGTTTATGATCAAGTTTATCTATGAGAAATATTTGAATCTCCTCTGAATTCTTTTATGTATGATTGAGTTATCTTTGCAAGTCTCTTCGAATTATCAGTTTGGTTTGGCCTACTAGATTGATCTTTCTTGCCATGGGAAAAGTGCTTAGGTTTGGGTTCAATCTTGTGGTGTCCTTACCCAGTGACAGAAAGGGTTGCAAGGCACGTATTGTATTGTTGCCATCGAGGATAAAAAGATGGGGTTTATATCATATTGCATGAGTTTATCCCTCTACATCATGTCATCTTGCTTAATGCATTACACTATTCTTTATGAACTTAATACTCTAGATGCAGGCAAGAGTCGGTCGATGTGTGGAGTAATAGTAGTAGATGCAGGCAGGAGTCGGTCTACTTGTTGCGGACGTGATGCCTATATACATGATTATGCCTAGATAATCTCATAATTATTTGCTTTTCTATCAATTGCTCGACAGTAATTTGTTCACCCACCGTACTACTTATGCTATCTTGAGAGAAGCCTCTAGTGAAACCTATGGCCCCCGGGTCTATCTCTTATCATATTTGCTTCCAATCTACTTTTATTTGCATCTTTACTTTTTGCATCTATATTATAAAATACCAAAAATATATTTATCTTATCATACTATCTCTATCATATCTCACTTTCGCAAGTGGCCATGAAGGGATTGACAACCCCTTTATTGCGTTGGTTGTGAGTTCTTTGTTTGTTTGTGTAAGTGCGTGGGACTTTTGAGGAGCCTCCTACTGGATTGATACCTTGGTTCTCAAAAACTGAGGGAAATACTTACGCTACTATTGCTGCATCACCCTTTCCTCTTCAAGGAAAATCAACACAAGCTCAAGACGTAGCAAGAAGGATTTCTGGCGCCGTTGCCGGGGAGGTCTTCGCTCAAGTCAAGACATACCAAGTACCCATCACAAACTCATCTCCCTCGCATTTACATTATTTGCCATTTGCCTCTTGTTTTCCTCTCCCCCACTTCACCCTTGTCGTTTTATTCGCCCTCTCTTTCCCAATCTCCTCTCTCTCTTTTCGCTTGCCTTTTTTCTGTTTGCTTGTGCGTTGGATTACTTGTTGCCATGGCGTAAGATAATACCAAATTGTGTGATTTCTCGAATACCAATAATAATGATTTCCTTAGTACTCCGATTGCTCCTCTTAATGATGTTGAGTCTTGTGAAATCAATACTGCTTTGCTGAATCTTGTTATGAAAGATCAATTCGCCGGCCTTCCTAGTGAAGATGCCGCTACTCATCTAAACAACTTTGTTGATTTGTGTAATATGCAAAAGAAGAAAGACGAATAACGATATTGTTAAATTGAAGTTATTTCCGTCTTCACTTAGAGATCGTGCTAAAGTTTGGTTTTCGTCTTTGCCTAAAAATAGTATTGATTCTTGGAACAAGTGCAAAGATGTTTTTATCTCTAAGTATTTTCCTCCCACTAAGATTATCACTCTTAGGAACGATATTATGAATTTTAAACAACTTGATCATGTGCATGTTACCCAATCTTGGGAAAGAATGAAATTGATGATTCGCAATTGCCCTACTCATGGTTTGAATTTATGGATGATCATACAAAAATTTTATGCCAGTTTGAACTTTGCTTCTAGAAATCTCTTAGATTCGGCCGCGGGACGCACGTTTATGGAAATCACCTTAGGAGATGCTACAAAACTTCTTGATAATATTATGGCTAATTATTCTCAATGGCACACCGAAAGATCTTGTAGTAAAAAAGTGCATGCTATAGAAGAAATCGATGTTTTGAGTGGAAAGATGGATGAACTTATGAAATTGTTTGCTACTAGAAATACTCCTCTTGATCCCAATGATATGCCTTTGTCTACTTTGATTGAGAATAATAATGAATCTATAGATGTGAATTTTATTGGTAGGAATAGTTTTGGGAACAATGCTTATAGAGGAAACTTTAATTCTAGACCGTTCCCTAGTAATTCCTCTAATAATTATGGAAATTCCTACAATAATTCTTATGGTAATTTTAATAAGATGCCCTCTCATTTTGAGAATAGTGTGAAAGAATTTATGATTTCTCAAAAGAATTTTAATGCTTTGCTTGAAGAAAAATTGCTCAAAGTTGATGATTTGGCTAGGAACATTGATAGACTTTCGCTTGATGTTGATTCTCTTAAACTTAGATCTTCTTCTCCTAAGCATGATATCAATGAGTCTCTCAAAGCAATGAGAATTTCCATTGATGAGTGCAAGGAAAGAACCGCTAGATTGCGTGCAAAGAAAGATTGCTTTATAAAAGCGTGTTCTTCTAGTTTCCATGAAAATAACGATGAAGATCTTAAAGTTATTAATGCGTCTCCTATTAGATCTTTGTTTTGCAATATGAATCTTGATAATTATGGGACTGATGATGAGTCAACTTTACTTAGAAGGCGTCCCAAGAATTCAGAGTTTTTAGATATTGATGCTAAATTTGGTAAAAGTGGGATTGGAGAGGTCATGACTTTAAATAACATTGAACCAACTATCACAGATTTCAAGGAATTTGATTATGATAATTGTTCTTTAGAAGATTGTATTTCCTTATTGCAATCCGTTGTTAATTCTTCTCATGCTTATAGTCAAAATAAAGCTTTTACCAAACATATCGTTGATGCCTTGATGCAATCTTATGATAAAAAACTTAATTTGGAAGTTTCTATACCTAGAAAACTTAATGATGAGTGGGAACCTACTATAAAGATTAGAATTAAAGATCATGAGTGTTTTGCTTTGTGTGATTTGGGTGCTAGTGTTTCCATGATTCCGAAAACTTTATGTGATATTCTAGGTTTCCATGATCTTGATGATTGCTCTTTAAATTTGCACCTTGCGGATTCCACCATTAAAAAGCCAATGGGAAGGATCAATGTTGTTCTCATTTTGCTAATAGAAATTTGGTGCCCGTAGATTTTATCGTTCTTGATATAGATTGCAATCTTTCTTGCCCTATTATTCTTGGTAGACCTTTCCATAGAATGATTGGCGCGATTATTGATATGAAGGAAGGAATATTAGATTCCAATTTCCATTAAATAAAGGCATGGAGCACTTTCCAAGAAAGAAAGTAAAATTATCTTATGAGTCTATCATGTGAGCTACTTATGAATTTAGTGCCAAAGATGGCACTACTTAGATCTATCTTCGCTTTTATGCCTAACTAGGGGCATTAAACGATAGCGCTAGTTGGGAGGCAACCCAATTTTCTTTGTGTTTTTTGTTTTTGTTCCTGTTTAGTAATAAATTTTGCATCTACCTTCTGTTTAGATGTGTTTTTATCTTTTAATTAGTGTTTGTGTCAAGTAGAACCTATAGGATAACCTATGATGATAGTTGATTTGATTCTGCCGAAAAACAGAAACTTTGCACGCACGAATTTAGTTTTTTTAAATCATAGAAATGTGCTTTGGCGTTGATTATTTTTGCTGCTGATCAATCGACAAATTGTCCAGGACTTCCTATTTTGGTAGGATTTTTAGAGTTCTAGAAGTTTGCGTTAGTTACAGATTTCTACAGACTGTTCTGTTTTTGATAGATTCTGTTTTTCGAGTGTTGTTTGCTTATTTTGATGCATCTATCGCTAGTAAAATAGTTTATAAACCATAGAGAAGTTGGAATACAGTAGGTTTAACACCAAAATAAATAAAGAATGAGTTTATTACAATACCTTATGTGGTGGTTTTGTTTTCTTTCACTAACGGAGCTTATAAGATTTCCTGTTGTGTTTTGTGTTGTGAAGTTTTCAAGTTTTGGGTAAAGCTTTTATGGACTATGGAATAAGGAGTGGCAAGATCCTAAGATTGGGGATGCCCATGGCACCCCAAGATATTCAAGGATAGCCAAAAGGCTAAGTTTGGGGATGCCCCGGGAAGGCATCTCTTCTTTCGTCTTCGTTCATTGGTAACTTTACTTGGAGCTATATTTTTATTCGCCACATGATATGTGTTTTGCTTGGAGCGTCGTGTATTATATTAATATTTGCCTTTTAGTTTACCCCAATCATCCTTGATGTACACACCTTTTGGGAGCAGCATACTTGATTAGGATTTGCTAGAATACTCTATGTGCTTGACTTATATCTTTTGAGCTTGATAGTTTTTGCTCTAGTGCTTCACTTATATCTTTTAGAGCACGGTGGTGACTTAATTTTCAAGAAATTGCTAGTCTCTCATGCTTCACTTATATATTTTTGAGAGTCTTTTAGAACAGCATGGTATTTGCTATGGTTACAAAGTTGGTCCTAGAATGATGAGCATCCAAGTTGGGTATAATAAAAACTATCATAGAAAGCGAATTGGATGCTATGATCAATTTGATGCTTGATAATTGTTTTGAGATATGGAGGTAGTGATATTAGAGTCATGCTAGTTGAGGTGATTATGAAAAATACTTGTGTTGGGGTTTGTGATTCCCGTAGCATACACGTATGATGAACCGCTTTGTGATGAAGTTGGAGCACAATTTTATTGATTGATTGTCTTCCTTATGAGTGGCGGTCGGGGACGAGCGATGGTCTTTTCGTACCAATCTATCCCCCTAGGAGCATGCACGTAGTGCTTTGGTTTTTGATGACTTCTAGATTTTTTCAACAAGTACATGAGTTCTTTTGACTAATGTTGAGTCCATGGATTATACGCACCTCACCCTTCCACCATTGCTAGCCTCTCTTGTGTCGCGCAATTTTCGCCGATACCATACACCCACCATATACCTTCCTCAAAACAGCCACCATACCTACCTATTATGGCATTTCCATAGCCATTCCGAGATATATTGCCATGCAACTTTTCACCGTTCTGTTCATATGACACGCATTACTTTTGTCATATTGCTCTTTGCATGATCATGTAGTTGACATCGTATTTGTGGCAAAGCCACCTTCATAATGTTCATACATGCCGCTCTTGATTCATTGCATATCCCGGTACACCGCCGGAGGCATTCATATAGAGTCATATCTTATTCTAGCTTTGAGTTGTAAATCCATAAAAGTGTAATGATCTTCATTATTAGAGCATTGTCCTAGTGAAGAAAGGATGATGAAGACTATGATTCCCCCACAAATCGGGATGAGACTTCAGACTTTACAAAAAAAAAGAGAAAGGCCAAAAAGAAAAAAAGAGAGAAAGGCCAAAGAAAAAAAAGAAAAAAAATAATAAAAAAAGAAATAAAATAAAATGAGAGAAAAAGAGAGAAGGGACAATGCTACTATCTCTTTTTTCACACTTGTGCTTTAAAGTAGCACCATGATCTTCATAGTAGAGAGTCTCATATGTTGTCACTTTCATATACTAGTGGGAATTTTTCATTATAGAACTTGGCTTGTATATTCCAATGATGGGCTTCCTGAAAATGCCCTAGGTCTTCGTGAGCAAGCGAGTTGGATGCACACCCACGTAGTTTCTTTTGTTGAGCTTTCATATATTTATAGCTCTAGTGCATCCGTTGCATGGCAATCCCTACTCACTCACATTGATATCTACTAATGGGCATCTACATAGCCCGCTGATATGCCTAGTTGATGTGAGACTATCTTCTCCTTTTTGTGTTCTCCACAACCATCATTCTATTCCACATATAGTGCTATGTCCTTGGCTCACGCTCATGTATTGCGTGGAAGTTGAAAGAGTTTGAGATTATTAAAGTATGAAACAATTGCTTGGCTTGTCATCGGGGTTGTGCATGATTAAATACTTTGTGTGATGAAGATAGAGCAACAGCCAGACTATATGATTTTGTAGGGATAACTTTCTTTGGCCATGTTATTTTAAAAAGACATGATTACTTTGATTAGTATGCTTGAAGTATCACTATTTTCATGTTAATATGAACTTTTATTTTGTATCATTTGGATCTGAATATTCATGCCACAATAAAGAAAATTACATTGAGAATTATGCTAGGTAGCATTCTACATCAAAAATTCCGGTTTTATCATTTACCTACTCGGGGATGAGCAGGAATTAAGCTTGGGGATGCTCGATATGTCTCCAACATATCTGTAATTTTTGATTGTTCCATGCTATTATATTACCCCTTTTGGATGTTTATGGGTTTTATTTTACACATTTATATCATTTTTGGGACTAACCTACTAACCGGAGGCCCAACCCGTATTGCTGTTTTTTGCCTATTTCAGTATTTCGAAAAAAAAGGAATATCAAACGGAGTCCAAATGGAATGAAACCTTCGGGACCGTGATTTTTGAAATGAACGTGATCCAGAAGACTTGGAGTGCAAGTCAAGAAGCAGCCGAGGCGGCCACGAGAGGGTAGGACGCCCCCCTATAGGGCACGCCCCCCTGTCTCTTGGGCCCCTCGGGCGGCCACCGATGTACTTCTTCCTCCTATATAATCCTACGTACCTTGAAAACATCCAGGGAGCCAACGAAACACAATTTCCACCACCGTAACCTTCTGTATCCGCGAGATCCCATCTTGGAGCCTTCGCCGGCGCTCCGCCGGAGGGGGAATCGACCACGGAGGGCTTCTACATCAATACCATTGCCCCTCCGATGAGTTGTGAGTAGTTTACCACAGACCTTCGGGTCCATAGTTATTAGCTAGATGGCTTTTTCTCTCTTTTTGGATCTCAATACAATGTTCTCCCCCTCTCTTGTGGAGATCTATTCGATGTAAACTCTTTTTGCGGTGTGTTTGTCGAGATCCGATGAATTGTGGGCTTATGATCAAGTTTATCTATGAGAAATATTTGAATTTTCTCAGAATTTTTTTATGAATGATTGAGTTATCTTTGCAAGTCTCTTAGAATTATCAGTTTGGTTTGGCCTATTAGATTGATCTTTCTTGCCATGGGAGAAGTGCTTAGCTTTGGGTTCAATCTTGCGGTGTCCTTATCCAGTGACAGAAAGGGTTGCAAGGCACGTATTGTATTGTTGCCATCGAGGATAAAAAGATGGGGTTTATATCATATTGCATGAATTTATCCCTCTACATCATGTCATCTTGCTTAATGCGTTACTCTGTTCTTTATGAACTTAATACTGTAGATGCAGGAAGGAGTCAGTCGATGTGTGGAGTAATAGTAGTAGATGCAGACAGGAGTCGGTCTACTTGTTGCGGACGTGATGCCTATATACATGATCATGTCTAGATAATCTCATAATTATTCACTTTTCTATCAATTGGTCGACAGTAATTTGTTCACCCACCGTACTACTTATGCTATCTTGAGAGAAGCCTCTAGTGAAACCTATGGCCCCCGGGTCTATCTCTTATCATATTTGCTTCCAATCTACTTTTATTTGCATCTTCATCTTTTGCATCTATATTATAAAATACCAAAAATATATTTATCTTATCATACTATCTCTATCAGATCTCACTTTCGCAAGTGGCCTTGAAGGGATTGACAACCCCTTTATTGCGTTGGTTGCGAGTTCTTTGTTTGTTTGTGTAGGTGTGTGGGACTTTTGAGGAGCCTCCTACTGGATTGATACCTTGGTTCTCAAAAACCGAGGGAAATACTTATGCTACTATTGCTGCATCACCCTTTCCTCTTCAAGGAAAACCACCGCAAGATCAAGACGTAGCAAGGAACCACCCTTGTTGATCACGACAGAATAGCTACACTACAGAATTATCATCAGGAATGTGTTATGAGGGATCACCCTCGACACTCGATAGTAGCTCTTCAGAGTCAAGCAACAAAAGGGGCGTGATGTGATGTGAGGTGTCGGGCTCTGGTCATCGATCATGTTGATCGAGTCGTCGATGATGAAGCAGGGGCAACAAGGTCAAGGTGGTGGGCACTGATGGATCACTAACCAACCTATACTAAGCAATTTAGGATAAGCAGGTAGGTAACAATAAGCAGGTTACAAAAGCAGGCTATGCATCAGAATAGGAGCAATCAATTACAGTAGCAAAATCTAGTGCAAGCATGAGAGAATTAAATGGGCGATATCGGGATGATCAAAGGGGGGGCTTGCCTGGAAGCTCCGCTGAAAGGGAATAAGGGTCATCGTTGACGTAGTTGATAATAGGGGCAGCATCAGTCTCGGGGTCTACCAGAGAGAAGAGGGGGGAAGAAACAGTAAATATAGAGCAAACAGATGCATGACAGGTAATAAGCAGCGCCAGGGGTGCTCTAACGCAAAGCTACACGATACCCGCGAAGGGGAATAACATCCGGGAATGTTTCCCCGAAATTTGCATTTTTCGGACAAACGAACCGGAGGGGGAAGTTTACATGTTCACTGTGCTAGGGATGTGTGTCAGACGAACGGACTGCGTATTCGGGTTCGTCTAGCCTTTTTGGGCAACTCTCATGTATAAAACTTTTTCATCCGAGTTACAGATTATTTTATACGAATTTCTAAAGTTTTATTGATATTTTGCAATTTAATTTAATTCGAAATAAAAGAAAATTGCTATGGGTACCTAGCTCTGGTACACAGAAGTGTAGCATATGGGCAGACATGTGGGTCGGGGGGGTTCGGTTGACTCTTGACCAGGTCAATGGTTGGCCAGTCAACAGGGTCAGTGGACCCACTTGTAAGTGTAACATGTGTTAAAAAATAATTTAGTTAAAC
>NC_057813.1:289463990-289473263 GCF_018294505.1 Triticum aestivum | reverse complement strand
GATTTTGGGCCGGCCGTGAGGCTCTGGACACACACACACACACACACAGCACACGCCACACTCGGCCATGGCCATGGCCAACTGCAAGCAGCAACGCAGTGGCAAGATGCAGGAGAGCAGAGAGCAACGTTAGCGCATAGCAGCAACAACAATAGCAAGCCAACAGCTCCAGCGGCACACAACAACAGGCGCGATAGTAGCAGAACGCACCAACAACAGCTGAGCAGCGGCGGCAGCCACGGGCGCATGGCGGGGAAGCGGCCAGGCATGGGCTTGCAGGGGCGGGGCACGTTGGAGGACATGGCCAGCATAGTCGGGGCCCCAGCAGCCGCAGGCGCGAGTGAGGCGGGCCGGGGAGCGCGGCCAAGGAACCGACAAGGCACGCGGCTGTAGCGAGCAGCTCGCGGCGCGCGCGGCACAAGGGCGCATGCGGAACACGGGCGACGAGCGGGACTGCAGCAGGAGGGCGCAGACGGGCGCAGGTGACCGGGGTGACTGAGAACTCGGCCAAAGCTCGAGCGGCGAGGGACGGCGAGGCTACGACAGGAGCTAACCTATGGGGTACGGGAAGAAACAAGGGGAGGTCAAGGAGGATCCGAGGCTCACATCATAGCTCGGGGAGGGCTTGACGAGGCCGGGGACGGTCGGTGACGAGCAGATCGACGCGGTGGATGACGGCGGCCGAAGTTGAAGAAGAAGCTCGATCCCGACGGCATGGTCGAGTCCGGCTGGATCAAATGGACGAAGGTGAAGAAGCGAACGACGGCGGAGTTGCTGGACACGACCGCGGGGCGCTGGGGCGATGATGCTCGCGGCAATGGTGGCGGCATTCGCGGTCACCGCACGAGTTTAGGAGCTCGTTTTTAGCAGATGAGAGGGGCACGATTGGGGAATGAGAGGGGATCGATCGAGAGCAGGCTAGGGTTTTCGGTGGACAAATTTATAGGAGGCCGGGGAGCGTCGATGGTCGCCACGCACGCCATGGTCATGGCCATGAGCGTGGATGTGTGCCACGAACCCCCTGTCTGGAGGGGCGAGGTGGTGGTGGGCTGGGTCAAAAGTACTGTGGTCATCAAAGGCCCAGTGGCACGGCGGTTATTTAGGCCATTTTCTATTTTCCCTTTTATGTATTTCAGTTAGCCACTATTTGTATTTATTTGAGTGATAAAAACGAATTTAGTTGAACTTGAAATTTGGCACACAATTTGAGAACAACATTGTGGTGTTGCATAAAATGTTTTAGAGCCAACGGAATTGTTCAAGCATTTTTGGAAATTGAAAAGGCCAATTAATATGCCGTTGGGCCACTTTATATTTTCCTAGGGATTAAAGGGAGAGTCAAATGATGTTGGTTGCCACATATTAATTATCTAGTGAATATTTGCAACCCAACAGACACTTTTGTTTTGACATTTGAAAATTTTACTTGTTTGACTATTTTTAAATTTTGAATTTGAACCAGTTTCGAATCAACGCGAGTTTAACAATAGTAATCGTGGTGACGTGGCGAGGGTTACTGTAGCTTAATTTCCGGGCGTCACAATTACATTAGTTGGTTTTTATCAAATAAAACTCATTTTTCACATAGCAAAATAATACTCATGCTCATAACACCATAATCATGACAAATCTTACTTATATCAACTACTCAAGCTATACTCACTGGTTCAAGCATTTCTTTTCTGTTAACAATGCATTTTGATCATAACAAACTAAATAGTTCAAGGATCATTTATTTTTAATACTATATGCAATGAATATCATATAAATTCAAGTAGAAAATCATGGATATTGCAAACACACCATGATCATGTTGTTGTGGCTTGCCTTAATGCAGAGAAGCTTCACACTCCTCCTGGATGCCTTCAAGACAAGCTTCACCTTCTGTAAATAATTCAAATGACAAAAATAAAATATCAAGAACAATTCTAAAAATTACCAGAAATTCTAGGCAGCAAAGAAAAATCCCATCTTGGGTGTGCTGCTAGGATTTTCCAGTAAGAACAGAATGCAAAAAGAATCAACTCATTTGGACATGTAGAATAAAAGTTATAGCTAGCCAAAGTTCTGGTCAAATTTGAACTCTGTTTGAATTAAAAAGAAAACCCAGAGGGGTGACGTCGAAGGCATAAAACGCCAGGGCACCACCACTCATACCGCTTCGGGCGCGGCCTGAGTGGCTGACAGCGGCCCCAGCTGTCAGGCTGGAGGGGAGAGAGAGAGAAATAGAGACGGGCGGCGCGGCGACGGCGCTTTCTCTGGCGAGGAGTGCCCGACGACAAGATCTGGAGGGACATGATTGAAGAGGAGATGGAGACGCACCTTCCCGTACCCGTAGCGTGGCTAGGGGTGGCCAGACGGGGTCGGAATGAAGCTTTCCAGCAGCGGCAGCGGGCCGAGCTCATCGGAGGTGATGGTTCCGGCGACGCAGGGCCAGTCCAGCAGCTCCAACAGCACTAGCACACACCAATGGATCACCCTGAACACACCGGAGGGGTCAGCTGAGCTCGGGCGGCTCTAGAGCGGGTGGGGGCAGAGGAGGGGGATCGCTGGCGAGCTCGGGGCGGGAACGGCAGCCAGAGGCCTGCCCGGCTAGGCTGCGGCGCTCTACGGGTGTGTGGAGGTGTGATGGTTGTGTGTGAGGAGAAGAACGAGCTCAGGGGGATCTATTTATAGCCAAGGCCGAGGCGGGGATCGAGATCTCGCTGGAGTTCTCTAGAGCCTCGCCCGGCGACGAATGGCGTTAGTGAGAGAGGGGGAAGACGCCAGAGGTCACGTGGGAGCTGTAGGCGAGCTGCGACGAGCATAGGGGCGCGGTACGGGACGAGTACTGGGGCACGGGTGGACTATTGCATTGGCCGTGCAGTGCGCGTGCTCGCTGCAGCGAGCTCCAGCGTCGACGAGCGCCAGGGTGCAGTTAAGGGGGCTCAAACAAAGATGGTGGCGCGGTTTGGCACGGTTTTGCAGCGAGGGCAGCAAGCACACGCGAAACAGAGGCGTTGGCGCAACATAGAGCGTGTCGGATACATGCCAGCCACCTTGGACGAACGTGGTCACCGCGTGACCTATGGCATCAGGCTGAGCTAAGCTTAAACAACATGTCTGGCAGCTAGTCCTTAGTAGTTTTAGTTGTTATGCATGCTTGGATGAGTCACAGGTGCACTGTGGGAGTGGCTATCTTCCTGGCAAGTTTCTGGACAGAAACTTGTGAGCTTAACTGAGAAAAATCTAGTGAGAGTTAAGGGCTGTGGTTTGGGGTTTAGTGATCTCTTAGGAAGGTAATCAAGCTTAGAAAAGATCAGCCCCAAAAGGCCAAGCAAAAATATACTTGCTGTACAAAGTGGTCATTCTGTCTAGAAAGAAATGATTTTCTGTAGAAAAAATATTACAAAAATTTATGCAATATTTTTGCTTAGGTAGGTGCCCAAGGGTTCAATGAATATTTGTGAATTTATGCAGGATTTTTGGAGCAAGAAATCTAGGGGTTCCTTTCGGGCGTTCTTCTCTGAAGTGATTTTCACGGAGGAAAATGAATATTTTTCTTTTATGAAAATATACATTGGGCTTTTGCTAGGGTTTTTCAGAGAAGAGAGTCTGAGTTAGAGGTGGATGGGTCACTTGGGTGAAAATCAAGGGTATGCCCCAGTGTGCAAGTCCATTTGAATTGACCCAAAACACCAAATCCAAAGCAAAGGCAACTGAAAGTTCGGAAAAACAGAGAAGGCAAAAACCAGGCTGTCACAAACCTCCCGCACTTAAGATGAATCTCGTCCTCGAGATTCGGTTGCTTGGGAAAACAGTTCTAGGTAGGTTGTCCTTAAAAATTCCTCTCTTTCCAAGGTTGCTTCTTCCTCTGTGTGATGCTCCCACTGGACCTTATAAAATTTGATAACTTTGCTACGTGTAACCCTTGCTGACTCATCCAAGATTCTAAATGGTCTCTCCTCATAAGTTAAACCCTTGGCAATCTCAATTTCTGACATATTAGTCCTTTTCTCGGGCGGTGAAATACACCTTCTCAGCTAGGACACGTGGAACACGTTGTGGACATCTGCTAATTCTGGTGGCAATTCCAGCTGATAAGCAACAGTGCCAACTCGTGTCATAATTGGGAACAGACCAATATATCTTGGTGCCAATTTTCCTCGGGTCTGAAATCTCTTGACTCCCTTCATGGGGGTGACTCGGAGATATACTTGTTCACCAGGTTCAAAACTGACTTGTCTATGCTTGGCATCATAATAACTTTTCTGTCGCGACTTAGCCAGTTGAAGTCGATCTCGAATTTCCTTGACTTGCTTTTCTGCTTCCAATATCAGATCAGTACCAAAAATACGGCTGTCTCCGGTTTGAGACCAATTCAATGGAGTGCGGCACTTACAGCCGTACAATGCTTCAAAGGGTGACATTTTCAGGCTGGTTTGAAAATTGTTGTTGTACGAGAATTCCGCATATGGCAGACAATCTTCCCATTTGGGCCCATGGGCTAAGGGACATGCTCATAGCATATCTTCAAGGATTTGATTCACTTGCTCGGTCTGACTGTCTGTCAGGGGATGATAGGCGGTGCTATATTTAAGAGCGGTTCCCAAGGCTAGATGGAGTCGGGCCCAAAATGCAGAGGTAAATAATGAACCTCAGTCCGAAGTGATTCTTTTTGGCACTCCATGCAGACTGACAATTCGAGATACATACAATTGTGCGAGTTGATCAGCACGGAGGGTGGTGCGGATGGGGATAAATTGAGTCACTTTTGTCAATGTGTCCACTATGACCGATATAGCATCATTGCCCCGTTGATTCTTGGGTAAACCGGTGATAAAGTCCATGCAGACATCATCCCATTTCCATTGTAAGACCGATAGAGGTTGGAGAAGTCCGATGGGTTTCTGGTGTTCCGCCTTTACTTTGTTGCAGATGTCACAACAGGCAACAAAATATGCGATGTCTCTTTTCATTCTATCCCACCAAAATATCTATCGAAGATCTTCGTACATTTTGGTGCCGCCTGGGTGTATTGAATATGAGGATTCGTGTGCTTCTGCCAAAATTTTCTTCCTCAATCTGCTTGCTCAGGTACACATATCCTTCCTTGGAACCTGACTGTACCCAGCGCATCCTTTGAGAAATCCTGTGTCTGTCCTTGGAGATATCCTTGCAGACGTTTGTCATCAGTCTGTGCCATTCAAATCTCCTCTTCTAGAGTAGGAGTTACTTCCAGAATATTCGCAAGGCTGGCATTTACCATTACCAAGTTTAGCTGAGCGATCTCTTGCTGGAGTTCTGGAGGCAAAGACTCTAGCATGGCGTTTAAATTGGCGGGTTTGCGACTGAGGGCATCGGCAACCATATTAGCCTTTCCCGGATGATAATTTATTCCCAGATCATAGTCCTTGACCAGCTCGAGCCATCTTTGTTGTCGAAGGTTTAAGTCTGGCTGAGTAAAGATATATTTGAGACTTTTGTGGTCGGTGAATATTTGACATCTCTTCCCAATGAGATAATGTCTCCAAATCTTTAGAGACTGCACAACCGCGGCCAGTTCCAAATCATGCAAGGAAATTCGCGTTTCTTAACCTTCATGATACCAGCGGGAATATGATACTTGATAAATTGTTCCTTGAAATTATTCCACGTAATTTCTTCTCCTGCAGGCCACAGTGCTTTAGCATTATCCCACCATATAGCAGCGGCTCCTTCAAGATAGTGGGTAGCGAACAGAACCTTGTCAGCTTCATCAGTGTGAGCAATCTCAAGTTTCTTCTCAATGGTTCGCAACCAATCATCTCCCTCCAAAGGGTCAATCGCTTGACTGAAACTGGGGGGCTTAGTTCTTTGAAAATCTGATGGCTTAGAGTTATGTCCATTTGGATTTCCATTCTGTCCAATCATAGCTTGCACACTCTTTAATAACTCAATCAAGCCATTATTTATTCTTTCCTCAAACATGCGCATAATTTGTTCAGTGGAGGGTGGATTTGGCGGTGGAGGCAGTGGTTGCGGATACGGCTCGGGGGTGTGTCCTGCCTGTCTTGCCGAACGACGGACAGACACATCCTCACAAGCCTACGAGCTACTGCCTCCCTGCATCATCCTACTGTTTATTTTTCCCAATAAGAGCAATCGAGATGAGAAACGTCCAATCATGGAAAGAAAAGCCAGCGACAAAACCCGAAAAAACAAACGAAGAGAAAACAGGGCGATCAAATCGATTTGATTCTCTAAAGGAGCACTATAGCGCAAATTTCTCCATAACTCAGAAAGGAACCACAAAGTTCCAACATAATTATACATAGACTCATACATGAAAGGTAAACATCATGATGGGTGCGACTACTTGCATACATGCATCATAGCTCATACAACTACATCCGTATATCACATGACCACTGCTGATACTCAGACGCTCTAAGCCTTTGCTGGTGCTGCCGGATCCTCTCCGGAGTCAGACCCAGATCCTCAACCAAGGACTTCAACCGAAACCTCCAGGTTAAAGGTAACACGACGACGCTACCTCGAGGGCTCTCCCTCAGGGGCAGGTGCGAAACGAGAAGGGATCATGGGAGCTGCGGGGGTAGCAAGAAGAGATGCCCACTCAGTAGGAGCACTGTGTGGGTTCATCGGTGAGGTGCCCGAGCTAGGCGTGGGGGTAATCGGAGAAGCAGGTGAGCTAGAATTGGGCACAATATAAGGAGTAAACCCCCATAGAAGGTGGAGTGGGGTAGGATCTAGCGGCGACTAAAGCAAAACGAGCATGATTCAGCTCTCGAGCCAACTCGTGAATCAAAAGATAGCTAGCAGTGATATATCAAAAAGATGGCTAGTGTCACTATCAGACGCCGGATCAACGGAATGAAAGCGGACATGACCATCATCATGCAGGGATGGGTAGAAACGAAAACCTGGGTGGGTCTGCATCCGAGCCTCAGCATAGCGTAACTCAACAAGAACCTCGAACGCAACATACTGGACGGCCTGAGCGGCGGTGGATGCATAACCGCTGTGAGAGGTATGAGTGTAAGAACCCACTAACGAACTGGTGCACAGAGTAACCACGACATGATACTCATACACGGAGTCGGCTAGACGCTCCCGGTACACCCTATATGCTGGGTCGTCACCGTGAGGGTAAAGTCGATGCCATACGCTACAGACGAGATGCAGAGAAGTGTAGGGAATCAGCTGCAACTGATAGGGATACATCACCGGAGCCATCTACACTCACAACCATTAACATGTTAGAAACAACAATAAGCCAAATGCATGCAATGTAGTGTAGCATCCAGATGGAAATTCTAATGGTACACAATTAGCAACTGACTAATGCGCTCTTCACGTGTCGGGGTCTAGCGTGTCCTACAGTTAGCGTGGCTCTAATACCAAGCATTGTGGCACACCGGCTCAGAGCGACCGGTTTACTTTGTATTGCCAACCCAGAGATCATGTCTTCTGGCAACACACAACATCTTGGTACAGAAATCACCGCTTTATTGAAACTAGCGGAAGCATAGATGGTACATTATATCAAGTAGCAAGGCCAAGCGGCACACTCGGTGCGGCTGAACAATATGTACATTATTTAGTGAACATAAAAGGGGCCTCGAGCACGACGTCTACACAGCAGCAGAACAACAACGTAGCAGGACTCCATAGCACAGGGACACCGATGTGGACACGGTCTAGACATGACAACACTCTGATCTAGTTAGATTTTCCTGAAAGCTGGCATAACACGCCAGGTCAGTACATTGAATGTACTTGCAAGCTCGCAACAAGCAAAACCATAATGGCAAACAACATCATGACAATTAAACAAGTTCAATGCAAATATCAACATGCTACTCATGCAGTGACCAAACTTGTGCATTGAGTCACTCGGACTCTCTTACCAATAGGTTGCCTCGCAACAAGATAGTGATCACAACAAACCACTAACGAACCACTCTTGGTTCCACAGGTTACCTCATAACCCAAAACAGTGATCATTTCCAGATCACGAACAGTACCACCATCGTCAGTCTCACTGACATCATCACAACTTAACAGTGCAGGGTAAATACTTAGTGTGCATTATTATTTATGAAAGTTGATCCATGGTGTGACTTACTTACGAACTAGGCCATTATCCGCGGCGCGACTATCGATAGATTAATACACTCTACAGAGGTAGCGCACTTTACCCACACTACGGAACCCATGGCCTTGCACTCCATTCGGGTGGACCAACGACATTCCGACAGAACCCTCCCATTGCCATAACACTCTTACAGCAGCTCCGACCAACTCCCCTCTGGGACTAGTCCTGGGTGACCCCGCATCCCAGAGGCAACTACCACCGTCGTGGCAAAACAAACAGCCCCAAACGGGGACCCGATACCATAACAACAACAGCTCCACGAGGTTATGTCTGCTTACCAGGCCAGGGTACCGCACGCCCATAACCTTCCCTCGTTGGAGCTACCGACAAGAGGTATGACAACGGAACGATTACGGCCTCCCCACTAAGGCAAATGTGGTTGCACTTGGCAGCCCGATTCAGTGGCACCATGACCCGACCAACTTTTAAGTTCAAGTTCAACTATCATCAGGTTTAACTTGAAAATAAAAATGCTCGAGTCACATTATGCCATGCTCAGGCAACCATGTACCATGCATCATATATCACCTTAACAATACCAGATCAACCTTATTCAAAGTTCAACTTGCAACATTTCTGATCCTTTCTTACTGGTTATTTCTACTCATTACTTTAGTTGGTTTTTATCAAATAAAACTCACTTTTCACATAGCAAAATAATACTCATGCTCATAACACCATAATCATGACAAATCTTACTTATACCAACTACTCAAGCTATACTCACTGGTTCAAACATTTCTTTTCTGTTAACTAAGCATTTTAATCATAACAAACTAAATAGTTCAAGCATCATTTATTTTTAATAATATATGCAATGAATATCATATAAATTCAAGTAGAAAATCATGGATATTGTAAAGACACCATGATCATGTTGTTGTGGCTTGCCTTAGTGCAGAGGAACTTCATACTCCTCCTAGATGCCTTCAAGACAAGCTTCACCTTCTAAAAATAATTCAAATGACAAAAAGAAAATATCAAGAACACTTCTGAAACTTACCAGAACTTCTAGGCAGCAAAGAAAAATCCCATCTTGGGTGTGCTGCTAGGATTTTCCAGTAATCAACTCATTTGGACTTGTAGAATAAAACTTATAGCTAGTCAAAGTTTCTCGTCAAATTTGAACTCTATTT
>NC_057813.1:289432945-289463671 GCF_018294505.1 Triticum aestivum | reverse complement strand
GAAGGCGTAAAATGCCAGGGCTCCACCACCCATACCGCTTCAGGCGCGACCTGAGTGGCTAACAGCAGGCCCCAGCTGTTAGGTCGGAGGGGGGAGAGAGAGAAACATACACAGGCAGCGCTTTCTCCGGCAAGGAGTGCCCGGCGACAAGATCTGGAGGGATAGGATTGAAGAGGAGATGGAGACGGACCTTCTCTTACCCGTAGCGTGGCTAGGGGTGGCCAGACGAGGTCGGAATGGAGCTATCCAGCGATGGCAGCAGGCGGAGCTCGTCGGAGGTGATGGTTCCGGCGACGCAGGGCCAGTCCAGCAGCTCCAACAGCACCAGCACGCACCGGTGGATCACCACGAACACGCCGGAGGGGTCATCTGAGCTCGAGCGGCTCTGGAGCTAGTGGGGGCAGAGGACGAGGATCGCCGGCGAGCTCGGTGCGGTAACGGCGGCCAGAGGCCTGCCCGACCGGGCTACGGTGCTCTACGGGTGTGATGGTTGTGTGTGAGGAGAAGAACAAGCTCGGGGGGCTCTATTTATAGCCGAGGCCGAGGCGAGGATCGAGAGCTCGCCGGAGTTCTCTAGAGCCTCGCCCGGCGATGAATGGTGTCAGTGAGAGAGGGGGAAGACGTCGGAGGTCACGCGGGAGCTGTAGGCAAGCTACGACGAGCACAAGAGCGTGGTACGTGACGAGAACAGGGGCACGGGCGCACTATTGCGTTGGCCGCATTGTGCCCGTGCTCGTTGCGGCGAGCTCTGGCTTCGGCGAGTGCCAGGGTGCAGTTAAGTGGGCTCAAACGAAGATGGTGGCACGGTTTGGCATGGTTTTGCAGTGAGGGCAGTGAGCACGCGCGAAACAGAGGCGTTGGCGCAACACAGAGCATGTCGGATGCATGCCAGCCACCTTGGATGAACGTGGTCACCACGTGAACTATGGCATCAGGCTGAGCTAAGACCAAACAACATGTCTGGCAGCTAGTCCTTAGTAGTTTTAGTTGTTATGCACGCTTGGATGAGGTACAAGTGCACTGTGGGAGTGGCTATCTTCCTGGCAAGTTTCTGGACAGAAACTTGTGAGCTTAACTGAGGAAAAATCTAGTGAGAGTTAAGGGCCGTGCTTTGGTGTTTAGTGATCTCTTAGTACGGTAATCAAGCTTAGAAAAAGATCAGCCCCAAAAGGTCAAGCAAAAATATACTTGCTCTACAAAGTGGTCATTCTGTCCAGAACAGAAATGATTTTCTGTAGCAAAAATATTACAAAAAGCTAGGCAATATTTTTGCTCAGGAAGGTGCCCTAGGGTTCAAAGAATATTTGTGAATTTATGCAGGATTTTTGGAGCTAGAAATCTAGGGGTTGCTTTGGAGCTTTCTTCTCTGAAGTGATTTTCAGGGAGGAAAATGAATATTTTCTTTTATGAAAATACCCATTGGGCTTTTGCTAGGGTTTTTCAGAGAAGAGAGTGTGAGTTAGAGGTGGATGGGTCACTTGGGTGAAAATCAAGGGTATGCCCAAGTGTGCAAGTCCATTTGAATTGATCCAAAACACCAAATCCAAAGCAAAGGCAACTGAAAGTCCGAAAAAGAGAGAAGGCAAAAACCAGGCTGTCACAATAAGTGTTGCCTTTATTCTATATTTTGTAAAGATTAAATGTAGATCTAATAATATTGGAAGAAATAGAGGATAATGAAGCCCAGATGCACAGTGATGATACATAATCAAATGGCTATCAATTAAGTACAATGTTACAAGGCAAAAGGTACTGACAAGAGGAATGCATACCTTAACGTGTGCAATGGCATTGGCTTTATTCAACATTTTGGTTAGAGTAAATGTAGATCTAATAATTTCGAGAAAGTCGAGGGCAGGGCAGATAAGATGCAGAGTAATGCTAGACAATCAACTATCTCGCAATGCAAGTACATTAATACTACCACCATCCGTTATTACTTGTCGCTCAAATGGATGTATCTAGCACTATTTAAGTTCTAAATACATCCAATTGAGCAACAATTAATTCGATACAGAGGGAGTACATCACAACAGGTACTTACATGAGCAATCCAAAACTTCATAAACATTGGGTTAATTCTACATTTATGTAAGAGTGAATATAGATCTTATAATTTTGAGCAAAGGGTGGATAAGGAAGTGGACATTTATAGTGATGCTACATAATCAAACAACAATGTGTGTAAGTATGCTGATAAAGGGAAAGAGGTACTGACAAGAGTAATGCAGTGCTCTGTATTGTTGTGAGATCCTATGATCCTTTGAGAATGGAGATCCATCTGCATTTAGTTTTCATGCAAGAGAGATGGTAAGGCACATGCAATAATGTAGGAGTTCAAATTTTGAATTGATATCATAGACAGTACCTGCCAATGGCCTCGCTGCAGTTCTAATAGGGCTTTGGTCAGTGGAGTAGGGGTAAAATGTGGTACAATTGGGCATGCGTTTTCTGGGGCTGCTGGTCTATCTGATTTATGAGGTATCACTACCTTCTCGAAATACTTAGTTTGCATTCCTTCATGTTCTGCACTCACCCTCTTCCTTTTGGACGTCTGTTGCGAAAGAACAACATTTGACTGAAAATACATGGTATGATGACACATGGAATAGGTATAGAAAATGGATAGGCATGGCATATACTCATATAGGACGCTTAAACTAAGAAGATGGTGGTATAATAAACTAGTAGTAATGCAAGATATCATATACAAGATACGTGCGACCAATACAACCTTGCCAAGTTAGAGCAAGTATCTTGATGGGTGAATAAGATAGGCCATCCTCCACCATGCCAAGTTTCTTAGCTAGTGGTTTGTTCCGCAATATTCCTCTCGTGCGCCCATTTTCATATTCATTCTGATCATGTTCAATACCTGACATGCATGAAAACATAAAAATAAGTGAGATTATCTTTGTAATGCATATGTAATTCTAAACTAATAATGCATCCATGTAAACCCCTATGTGCTATCTCTACAATTCTTCTGAGAGATGCCATGTGTGCTGTAATTTGGTGTGTGCATTAATATAATGTGGCCTACTACTCAAAATATGGGAGCTCAAGAGGTAACGGTACTTCACAGATGACAGCTTCAACATATACTAAGGAAGAATAACTTGACCTGACCTGACAGATTCAAAATATACTAAGAAAGAACAACTCAACCAAACTTGTCGACCACAAATGTCTCTACTACTCTTCCCAACAAGGAATATATTGTACTTATTAAAGAAGAAGATAAGAGCATCATGTTAAAGAAGAGTAGAAGAGCAAGCAGATTGAAGATATTACAATTCTTTATATACAATGTATGTTGCCCACCCATGATGAACCAGAGCGCACAGAGAAAACTATTCCTTTCGGTCTATACATATGTGGCTCACATGTATTTCGAAACTAAAGTAGGAACATTTAGCTGACCAATTAAATCTGTCTATGTTTTACTAATATCAGCATCATGTCAGATTCGAATTTGTACAACTAACTTGTTTAGCTTGATGGGTGGAGCTGTGCTATTACGACACGAATCATGTAGGCTGACCGTGGTGATCATGAAAGAGGGGAACCGTAAGCATGATGAGTATAGTCTTGACCATGGTAGTGGCATGGCAGATTTGAAGCTGCAAACTGTGCAAAGGGTACTTAGCAACCGATGTTTGCTTTGAAATAACAACTAAGATTTGGTATGGATAGTGGACACTTGTATCTATTTATGGCCCTTGTCAAGGTGAGCCTAGGGATAATTTTTTTAATTGTCTATATCATTTAAATATCCCTCTTGATGACAAATGGTTGTTGTTGGGGTATTTCAATTTCATCAGATCTATGGAAAATAGAAATCTGCAAGGAGGTGATGTCAATGACATTTTTATCTTCAATGAGATCATTGGTCACCTTGGATTACTTGAGCTTCCTTCGAAAGGAAGGTCTTTTACTTGGTCTAATATGCAGGATGCTCCTCTTTTAGATCAATTAGATTGGTTCTTTACTTTAACCATTTGGATTTCTACTTATCCTTTTTCTGAGGTGCTCCCATTGGCCAGAACTACATCTGATCATGTTCCCCATGTGGTTGTCATTAAAACAAACATTCCAAAGTCCAACATTTTTTGGTTTGAAAATTATTGGGTTAAGATGGAGGGATTCTATGAATGTGTCAAGCTGTCCTGGGAGAAGCCCTCTTGAAAGCTCATATCATTGCTATTATTGCTGATAAATTGAAAACCTTTCGGCAAGGTCTTAACTCTTAAGAAATGGAAACTGGGAATTTCAAAGCTTAAAATTTTGATTGAGAAATGCAATAAGGTTGTTATTATGTTGGACAATCTGGAGGAATTGAGGCCACTTTTCAGATAGGAATTTAATTTCAGGAAAGTTGTTAAACTACATGTGGATCATCTGTTGCATATGCAATTTTTGTACTGGAAGAAAAGATGCACCATTAGATACATTAAAGTGGGTGAGGAAAACACCAAGTAATTGCTTGCCATGGAAACTCAGAGGTTCAGAAGAAATTCCATAGCTAGCTTGTAGTTGTAGGATGGATCAATTATTTCAGAACACAGTTAGATGTAAGGAATTATTTGGCCAGCTTTGAAAGGAAGAATGTGCACATCTAGGGGATTAACATGGGGTTTGAACTAAAAACCTTACTCAAACTAGTGGCTAGTCTGGATGTTCTCACAAAGACATTTACTACTGAAGAAATTGATGATGTTGTGAAGCACATGCCTATTGATAAGGCTCCTGGACCTGATAGGTTTAATGGTTTGTTCTTCAAGAAATTTTGGCCTATTATTTGCAAGGATTTTCATGCTCCGGCTCATGAGTTCTATGAATAAAAGGCTCAGCTTGCAAATCTGAATTCCTCCTATATAACTTTGATTCCTAAAAAGGTAGCTCCAAAGGGAGTTGGGGATTACATACCTATTTCTTTGACTAGAATGGGGGTAAAGTTTCTCTCAAAAATTGCTGCCAATAGGTTTTAAGAGCTCATCATGGACTGTATTCATAAAAATCAATATGGTTTCATTAAATCCAGGACTAGACATGACTATATTGGTTGGACTTTGGAATATCTACATCAGTGCCACCAATCAAAGAGGCCCATTCTGCTCCTCAAGTTAGATTTGGAGAAAGCCTTTGATTCCATTGATCACTTTGTTATTTTTGAAATTATAAAGTACAAGGGATTTAAAAAGTGGATCAACTAGATCAAAGAGCTGTTAACCACTGGAACTTCCTCTGTGCTCCTCAATGGTGTACCTGACAAGCAGTTTTAGTGCAAAAAGGGTGTGAGACAAGGGGACCCCATTTCCCCCTTGATTTTTTTCCTAGCTATATATCTCTTATAGTCAGTAGTCAATCATATGCATGTTAGGGGTGAGCTGCAGTTACCTATACCTTGCCATGATAAGGATTATCCTATTATTCAATATCCTGATGACACCTTAATATTGTGCCTCCTGAGGAGAATCAACTATTAGCTCTGAAGAAGATGTTGCTTGTATTTTCTCAATCCACTAGGCTTGCTATTAACTACCATAAGTCTTCAATGGTCCCTATTAATGTGTCTCAACAAGAGACCAACAGATTGGCTGCTATATTTGGTTGTCTGGTTGGAAAGATGCCATTTACTTATTTGGGGCTTCCAGTGGGCACCACAAGGCCAAGAATGGTGGATCTAATGCCTTTAGTTGATTGCATGGAAAGGAAAATGACTGCTTGCTCTTCATTTTTAGCTCAAGGGGGAGGCTGCAATACTTGAACTCTGCTTTATCATCTTTGCCAATCTTCTTTTTATGCAGTCTCCTTATCAAACCTGGAATTTTGAAGCAACTGCAAAGGATCCAAAGGCAATGTTTATGGAGAAAGAATAAGCAAGAGCCTGCTCCTTCTTTGGCTGCTTAGGAGCTTATTTGTAGGCCCAAGGATAAGGGTGGTTTAGGAATTTTGAATCTTGGAATACAAAATGTGACTCTGTTGCTTAAACATGTAGACAAGTTTCTAAACAAGGCTAATGTGCCTTGGGTGCATCTCATTTGGAATTCTTACTACCATGGTGTGGTTCCACAAGGTACTTCTTCATGTGGGTCATTCTGGTGGATAGATATTCTTAAGCTGGTTGATCAGTATAGAGAGGTGTCCTGGGTACAGATTAACCAGGGGGATACTGCTTGCTCTGGTCAGACAAGTGGAAGTTGGGGGATTTAGTATTACCATTGCAGAACAAATTTCCAAGGTTGTTTTCTTATTGCAAAGATCCTTTGACCTTTGTGAAGGATGGTTTGGACTATGCGGACTTATCCACCTGGTTTACTTTACCTCTATCTGAACATGCCATCAATGAGTTATTGACTCTAGAAAATCTGTTTTTGTATCCTGATGGGTAGTCTGCCTCCAAAGATGTCTGGTACTGGCATGGGACTGACAAGTCATACACTTCCAAGAGGTTATACTCCTACATGCATACAAATTTGTCCTTCAACCCTTTGCTGAAATGGGTTTGGACCAGCTCCTGCACTATGAAGATTAATTTTTTTTCATGGACGATGATCATGGATAGATTGAACACAAAGGATATGGTGGAAGGCAGACATTAGTACATTGAGGATGGCATGTAATCTGTCATTTGCAAGTAAGGGAAGACCAGGATCACCTATTCAACTGTCTTTTTAGTCAACTTGTCTGGAACTATCTAGAAATCGATTGGTCTCATGGCAACAATAAGTGTGAAATTGCTCTAAATGCCAGGAGGGACTTCAACAGGCCTTTTTTTTTGCTGAAGTGGTGTTCACTACTTGCTGGAACATCTGGCTTATCAGGAATGCTAAAGTGTTTAGACATGTTAAGCCTAACTTTAATCAGTGGAGAAGGTCTTTCATTCATGATATATCATTGCTCTCCTTTAGGATTAAGCCTAGGTTTAAAGAGGGCCTTGTGCGTTGGGTAACTTTCTTCCCCTCTTGATGTAACCTTACTCTTTTTTAGCCTAGGCTTTATTTTCTTTCCTTTGGGTTGTCCTTCAGAACCTTTGTACATATTGTAAACTTATGATGAATAAAGAGCCAAGGCTGTGGGGTTTTTCCCTATAATGACCAGTCAAAAAAAAGATTTGGTATGGACAAGAAAGTACAGTCAACAAGTGACAAAGAAATGCAATTGCTCCTATCTCTCTATATGTCACAACATGCATTTGGAAACTCAAGTGGGAGCTTCAGCTAACCAATTAAATGTGTCTGTTAACTAATATCAGTATCATATCACAATCATATTTGAACAACTAAGCTTTGGAATTATCAGTGATGTGTTGTTTAGCTTGATCAGTGGAGTATTGCTAGTACGATAGAAAGCACCTACGCAAGTCATAGTAGTGTATATAAAAGGGGAAAACCCTAAGCATCACGAGTAAAATCAGGAAAGTGGAACTAGCTGGAACATATGGGCTTGTATTCAGTACTAGGAAAGGGCTTATTGGTGAACCCTAATCAGTGGCGGGCTGGGTGGGGCGCCCGCCACAGCTATATTTGAAAGTGAACAATGGCGAGTGGAAAAACATACCCGCCACAACTACGCCGCGACTAGTGGCAAGCATTTGCTATTGCCCGCCACAGGTGAAGCATTTCGAATTTCCTCCAGTTATGAAAAATGGCAGCGGCGGGCATCACCGACAACCCTCCACTGCTACCTCCTTTAGCTGTGGCGGGCGTGACTGCGGCCCTGCCACAGCTAAGTCGCTGCATCTTATGTGGGGATTTTATCATAGTAGTGGCAGCCTCTTGGTACTGACCGCCAGTGCTTGTCGCCAGACGTGTGTCAGGCCTTATTACGCATGGTAGTTCCACTATGCTGGGGGTTCAATTTTCACTCAAAAATTGTACCCCCAATATCCCCACATCATTTCTCCCCCTCTCAAATCTCACCTGAGTCACCGTCGCGCCCCTCATCATGCTGCCGCGGGAGTGCATGGCCTCCTCCTCGAACACCGGAGGAGGCATCTCATCGCCGCCATCACTGCCACCGCCAAGATCCACCCCGATGGTATGCATTGTCAGATTTTTTGTTGTGTAAATATTAGTAGTTTAGAAATACATGCCGATATTTCTTAGCGTTATTCTGTATGATGGTCAGCTCTGTTTTTAGGATAAATATATATTAGCTAGTAGTTTAGTGTGGTTGACTTGTAGTTGTATGTTGACATGAGTGGCAATGTTCCTTTTAATATTTAACTAGGATCCAATGTAGTATTGATGTCTATTACATAACTTGTTCTTGTAGACTCATTTTCAACAAAGAGATGATAAAGACGAATAATATGAGGGCACCTCCATTCCATTTTTTTGTAGTTTTCTTTTACGAACCAAACTAGTGATAAAACAAGAAACTAAAAGATTCAATTGCAAGATCTAAAGATATACATTCAAGCACTCACCTCCCCCCCCAACGGCGCCAGAAAAGAGCTTGATGTCTACTACACAACTTGTTCTTGTAGACTCGTGTTGGGCCTCCAAGCGCAGAGTTTTGTAGGATAGTAGCAAATTTCCCCCAAGTGGATGACCTAAGATTTATCAATCCGCGGGAGGCGTAGGATGAAGATGGTCTCTCTCAAACAACCCTGCAACCAAATAATAAAAAGTCTCTTGTGTCCCCAACACACCAAATACAATAATAAATTGTATAGGTGCACCTAGTTCGGCGAAGAGATAGTGATACAAGTGTAGTAATGATAGTAGATATTGATTTTTGTAATAGGAACAATAAAAAATAGCAAGGTAGCAATCAAAAAAATGGACCACAAACGGTATTGCAATGCTTGAAAATGAGGCCTAGGGTCAGTACTTTTGCTAGTGCAATCTCTCAACAGTGCTAATATAATTGGATGATATAACCATCCCTCAGATGCGATGAAGAATCACTTCAAAGTTCTTATCTAGCGGAGAACATAAGAAGAAATTGTTTGTAGGGTACGAAACCACCTCAAAGCTATCCTTTCCAATCAATCTATCCTAGAGTTCGTAATAAAATAGCACCAAGCTATTCTTTCCGATCAATCTAACCAAGAGTTCTTGCTAAACTAACACCATATGATACACATCAACCAACTCTAATGTCACTTAGATACTCCAATGTCACCATGAGTATCCGTGAGTTGATTATATGATATGCATCAAAATATTTTAGGTTCATAATACTCAGTCTAACACAAAAAACCTCGAAGAGTGCCCCAAGATTTCTACCGGAGAAGCAAAGATGAGAACATGCATCAACCCCTATGCATAGATTACCCCAATGTCACCTCGGGAATCCACGAGTTGAGTGCCAAAACACATATCAAGTGAATCAATATGATAGGTGTTCATAGAAAGACATACATCAAGTGTTCTCAAATCCATAAAAGTATTCAATCCGATAAAACGAAATCTCAAAGGGAAAACTCAATTCACAACAAGATAGAGAGGGGAAAACATCATATGATCCAACTATATTAACAAAGCCCGCAATACATCAATATCATGACATCTCAAGAACAGGAGAGAGAGAGAGAGAGAGAGAGAGAGAAAGATTAAACACATAGCTACTGGTACAAACTCTCAGCCTCGAGGGTGGACTACTCCCTCCTCATCATGGTGGCCGCCGGGATGGTGAAGATGACCACGGGTGATCATTTCCCCCTCTGGCAGGGTACTAGAACAGGCTCTACATTGGTTTTTCATGGCTACAGAGGCTTGCAACGGCGGAACTTCTGATCTCTCGACTCCTCGAGGGTTTTCAGCATATTTGGGAATTTATAGGGTGAATAGGCAGTACGGGAGGCCACCGAGGTGGGCACAACCCACCAGGGCGCACATGGGCCCCAAGCGTGCCCAGGTGGGTTGTGCCCCCCTTGGGGCACCCCTCTGGTACTTCTTTGGCTCACCGGGTGTCTTCTGGTCCATAAAAAATCTTCAAAAAGTTTTGTTGCATTTGGACTCCGCTTGGTATTGATTTTCTGCGATTTAAAAAACAAGACAAAAACAGCAACTGGCACTGGGCACTATGTCAATAGGTTAGTCCCAAAAAATGATATAAAGTTGCTATAAAATGATTGTAAAACATCTAAGAATGATAATATAACAACATGTAACAAGCAAAAATTATAGATACGTTGGAGACGTATCAGCATCCCCAAGCTTAATTCCTACTCGTCCTCGAGTAGGTAAATGATAAAAATAGAATTTTTTCATGTGGAATGCTGCCTAACATGTTCATCACTTTTTTCTTTTGTAGCATGGACATTTGGACTTTTATATGATTCAAAGCAATAGTCTAGTTTTGACATGAAGGTTTAAATACTCAAGCATATCAACAAGCAACCATGTCTTTGAAAATATCAACACTAAAGAAAGTTATCCCTAGCCCATCATACTCAATCATTGATCCATTCATGAAACACACTCGCATATTAGCTACACCGAATGCTCAAGTACGATCATATTTCCCCTTTGGTGCTTTATACGAAAAGATGGAGATTCAAATAAAAAAAAGGCATAAAGTAAATAGAAAGGCCCTTTACAGAGGGAAGTAGGGATTTGTAGAGGTGCAAGAGCTTAAAGCTTAAATTGAGAGATAATTTTTTTGAGAGGCATACTTTCCCTGTCAACAAAAACGACCGAGTAATTCACAACACTTTCCATGCTTGATATATCATAGGCGGTCCCCAAACAAAAAAAATAAAGTTTATTCCTTTTCCACCATTATTTTAGATTCCACGGGTAGCCGTGTCCACGGGTACCGTCCATACCAACACTTTCCAAGGAATTTATTATTTGACAACAGAAAGTAAATTTGGTTTTCATTTCGGGATTGGGCATCCCTATTACCGATGTACTCTTGTATGACAAGTGAATAAACACTCATCTTGAGAATAACACATCTAGCATGGAAAATATTAGCCAGCCCCTACCACTTCATGAGCGGTACGAGCATACAAAAGGAAATTTTATTTTGAAAATTAGAGATGGACATACAAATTTGCTTAGAATGGCATGGGAATACCGCATATAGGTAGGTATGGTGGACTCATGTGACAGAACCGAGTTTAAGGATTTTGGATGCACAAGTAGTATTTCAACTTCGTACAAGTGGAGGCTAGCAAAAGGATTGAGAAGCAACCAACCTAGAAATGAAAAATCGCATAAGCGAGCATTAAGCATAACTAACACCGAATAATGCACCACAAGTAGGATGTAATTTCATTGCGTAACTAATGACTTTCATGCTTGCATAGGGAATCACAAACCTTAATACCGATATTCTTACTAAAGCATAATTACTCACCAACATGATTCACATATCATTATCATCATATCGCAAAACTATTACAAAGAATCAAGTTTATTTTGTCCAATGATCTTCATGAAAGTATTTATTATATCCCTCTTGAATGTCTATCACTTTGGGACTAATTTCATATGTTGCTTTTGAAAGCTCAAACAAATCTAAGTGAATAACATGAGCATAAATAATTTCATCTCTCAAAATAGTATAAGTGAAGCATGAGAGAATTTCTTCAAAAATGTTAAAGCACACCATGCTAAAAAAGATATAAGTGAAGATCAAGTGAGTAGTTAAGTAAATGGGTAGCTATTTGAGGACTCTCTCTTATTTAAAACTTTCAGATCTAAGTATTTTATTAAAACAGCAAGCAAAACAAAATAAAATTACATTCCAAGAATAGCACACCTCATGTGAAGAAGCAAAAACTTAGGCTCAACCGATACTAACCAATAATTGTTGAAGAAGAAAGGTGGGATGCCTACCGGGGCATCTCCAAGCTTAGATGCTTGAAACTTCTTGGAATACTATCTTGGGATGCCTTGGGAATCCCCAATGTTGAGGTTTTGTATCTCCTTAATTCTTTCTCACAACATGGTTTCCCTAAATTTAAAAACTTCATCCACACAAAACTCAACAAGAACTCGTGAGATAAGTTAGTATAAATCAATGCAATAACCTTATCATTCTCTACTGTAGCAAATCACTACAATTATTATTTAACATTGCATACTAAATGCATCTGCATATTTAATAGTCCTATCCTCAAATAGAATCATTAAACAAGCAAACATATGCAAACAATGCAAACATAACAACAATCTGTCAAAATAGTACAGTGTGTAAATAATGCAAGAAGATTCATAGTTCTATAACTCCAATTTTTTTGAACAATTACCACATCGTAGAAAATTTATCATATAATCTGTCAAACAGAATCTGTCCAATAATTGTGCTATTCCAAAAATTCTGTAACTCCAAAATAGTACGGTTTGCAATGCATTGAAAACAGAATCTGTCAAAAACAGAACAATCTGTAATGATCTAGACAACTACCATACTTGTGCTACTCCAAAAATTCTAAAAATTTAGGACAACGTGGGAAATTTGTATATCCATCATATGTAACAAAGTTCAAGAATTTATCACATTCTAGCCGAGAAGATCAATTCTGTAACTGGGTGCAAAAGTTTTCGTTTTTACACAGAATAAAGTCAACTATCATCCACACTATCCCAAAGGCCTTACTTGCTACTTTATTGAAACAAAAGCTATAAAACATGATTGCTACAGTAGCTTAATCATGTGAACACACAAAAACAGTAGGGGTAAATGTTGGGTTGTCTCCTAACAAACGCTTTTCTTTTATGCCTGTTAGCTAGGCATGATGATTTCAATGATGCTCGCATAAAAGATAAAGATTGAAACACAAAGAGAGCATCATGAAGCATATGACTAGAACATTTAAGCCAAACCCACTTCCTATGCATAGGGATTTTGTGAGCAAATAATTGTGGGAACAAGAATCATCTAGCATAGGAAGGCAAGACATGCATAACTTCAAAAATTTCAACACATAGAAAGGAAACTTGATATTATTGAGATATGTAGAAGCAGAAATTGCTCTCTCATAATAATTTTCAGTAGCATCATGAATGAATTAAAAAAATATGTCTACCACATAAATCATTCTTTTCATGATCCACAAGCATAGAAATTTTATTACTCTCCACATAAGCAAATTTCTTCTCATCAATAGTAGTGGGAGCAAATTCAACAAAATAACTATCATGTGAGACATAATCCAATTGAAAGTTAAAATCATGATGACAAGTTTCATAGTCAACATTACTTTTTATAGCATACATGTCATCACCATAATCATCATAAATAGGAACTTCGTTGTCATAATCAATTGAAACCTTCCCAAAATAGTGGACTCATCATTAAATAAAGTCATGACTTCTCCAAATACACTTTCATAATTATAACAATAAGATTCAACACCCTCCAAAATAGTGGGATCATCATTACCTAGAGTTGACACTCTTCCAAACCCACTTTCATCATTATAATCATCATAAATAGGAGGCATGCAATCATTATGACAAATTTGCACATCAAATCTTGGGGGACTAAAAGTATCATCTTCATCAAACATAGCACCCCAAGCTTAAGGCTTTGCATATCATTAACATCCAGGATATTCAAAGAATTCATACTAGTAACATTGCAATCATGCTCATCATTTATGCCAAACATTTTATTGAATTCTTCTTCTATCAATTGAGCACAATTTTCCTTTCCATCATTTTCAAGAAAGACATGATAAAGATGAATAATATGAGGCCACCTCAATTACATTTTTTAGTAGTTTTCTTTTACGAACCAAACTAGTGATAAAAAAGAAACTAAAAGATTCAGTTAAAAGATCTAAATATATACCTTCAAGCACTCACCTCCCCGGCAACAACGCTAGAAAAGAGCTTGATGTCTACTACACAACTTGTTCTTGTAGACTCGTGTTGGGCCTCCAAGCGCATAGTTTTGTAGGACAGTAGCAAATTTCCCTCAAGTGGATGACATAAGATTTCTCAATCCATGGGAGGCATAGTATGAAGATGGTCTCTCTCAAACAACCCTTCAACCAAATAATAAAAAGTCTCTTCTGTCCGCAACACACCAAATACAATAGTATATTTTATAGGTGCACTAGTTCGGCGAAGAGATGGTGATACATGTGTAGTAATGATAGTAGATATTGATTTTTGTAATAGGAACAATAAAAAACATCAAGGTAGAAATAAAAAACAGAAAACAAACGGTTTGCAATTCTTGAAAATGAGGCCTAGGGTCTGTACTTTCGCTAGTGCAATCTCTCAACAGTGCTAATATAATTGGATGATATAACCATCCCTCACATGCGATGAAGAATCACTTCAAAGTTCTTATCTAGCGGAGAACATAAGAAGAAATTGTTTGTAGGGTACGAAACCACCTGAAAGCTATTCTTTCCAATCAATCTATCCTAGAGTTCGTAATAAAATAGATCCAAGCTATTCTTTCCGATCGATCTAACCAAGAGTTCTTACTAAACTAACACCATATGATACACATCAACCAACTCTAATGTCACTTAGATACTCCAATGTCACCGTGAGTATCCGTGAGTTGATTATATGATATGCATCAAAATATTTTAGGTTCATAATACTCAGTCTAACACAAAAAACCTCAAGGAGTGCCCCAAGATTTCTACCGGAGAAACAAAGACGAGAACGTGCATCAACCCCTATACATAGATTACCCCAATGTCACCTTGAGAATCCACGAGTTGAGTGCCAAAACACATATCAAGTGAATCAATATGATACCCCATTGTCACCATGGATGTTCATAGCAATACATACATCAAGTGTTCTCAAATCCATAAAAGTATTCAATCCAACAAAATGAAATCCCAAAGGGAAAACTCAATTCACAACAAGATAGAGAGGGGAAAACACCATATGATCCAACTATATTAACAAAGCCCGCGATACATCAAGATCACGACATCTCAAGAACACAAGAGAGAGAGAGAGAGAGATTAAACACATAGCTACTGGTACCTCAGTACCGAGGGTGGACTACTCCCTCCTCATCATGGTGGCCACCGGGATGATGAAGATGGCCACCGGTGATGATTTCCCCCTCCGGTAGGGTACTAGAACAGGGTCGAGATTGTTTTTTTGTGGCTAAAGAGGCTTGCGGCGGCAGAACTTCTGATCTCTCGACTCCCTGAGGGTTTTTGGTATATTTGGGAATTTATAGGGCGAAGTGGCGGTCCAGGAGGCCACCGAGGTGGGCACAACCCACCAGGGCGTGCCCAGGTGGGTTGTGCCCCCTTGGGGCACCCCTCTGGTACTTCTTTGGCCCATGTTGTTTCTTCTGGTCCATAAAAATTCTCCAAAAAGTTTTGCTACATTTGGACTCCTTTTGGTATTGATTTTCTGCGAAGTAAAAAACAAGCAAAAAAACAACTGGCACTGGGCACTATTTCAATAGATCAGTCCCAAAAAATGATATAAAGTTGCTATAAAATGATTGTAAAACATCCAAGAATGATAATATAATAGAATGGAACAAGCAAAAAATATAGATACATTGGTGATATATTAAGTATCGTTGGCTTATATTTGCAAATATTGACATGAGTGCCAATGTTTTGGCAAAACGCTGATTCATTTTAGTTTCGCCGAATTTGTGGCACTCGTTATGTCCTCTTGTTAGCAAAGGTCATGTTAAATTTTTCTTTAGTTTTTAAACTAGGATGCAATGTAGTATCGTTGGCTTATATTTGCAGATATTGACATGAGTGCAAATGTTTTGGCGAAACATCGATTCATTTCCGTTTCCCTGAATTTCCAGCACTCGTTATGTCCTATCGTTAGCAAAGGTCATGTCAAATTTTCATTTAGTTTTGTAGCTAGGATTAAATGTAGTATCATTTGCTTATATTTGCAGATATTGACATAAGTGCCAATGTTTTGGCAAAACGTCGATTCACTTCCGTTTCACCGAATTTCTGGCACTCGTTATGTCATCTTTTTAGCAAAGGTCATGTCAAATTTTTCTTTAGTTTTTTTATTCATCATGACTCATAATTGCACACTAAATTCTAGCAAACTCAACTAATGCATGGTAGAGAACCATCTTCTATGGACCCCTCAGCTCAGCGTCGTAAAAAGGGGCAGAAAGCGAAAGAAGAAACTAGCCAATGAACCGACCGCGAGTAAGGCACCATGTGAATGTTTCTACCAGTCGGTGGTTCATGCAAATATTTAAGCCCGACGAACCAATGTTACCACAACACAAGTTGAGAGCACTAAGCATTGAAATTCAGCTTCTACACAAAGACGTAGTAGCTAGATCTGCAAAGGATGAGATGTATTACACTGCCAATGTTATAGAGGGCCTTGTATTTGTCAAAGAGTACCCTGCTGATAAAATATATCTTGGATTTGATATTGTGATCAATGACAATATTTTCTATGTTGACTTAATCAAGCCATCTTTAATGAGGCTTTGGTCGCTCTGGCATCCTACAAATCCATTACTCTGGAATGATGAAGTTGGCTTCCTTGATCCATATTTCATGCATTGGGTCAATGTGGATTCTAATAAAGGCCATTGTCTCATGACGAATTACCTCCACAAGACCATTTTATGAAGTCCTCGGCACAAGCACAACTTTATCGTGCCTTACTTTGAAACATAAGTTCATATCTTTTCGCTTGCACATATACACCTAGGTACTTTGATGTCAATCTCATGAATGATACAATGTTCAATTGTCTTGAGCAACAATGAAAACTGGATCGTCATTGCGCTCATGCCCCAAGATGGCCGAGCTTATTTCTTTTATTTCAGGAGAGATCCTAAGAAGCCGTGGACCGGTCTGAAGAAAGTTATCATTGCTACTCTTCTTATGTGTCATAAGTCCGACCGTAAGAACATGCCACATTTCCAGAAAAAATTTAACACTAGCTTTTGTTGCTGGCAACAACCAAAAGGCAAATCCATTACATGTCTAGATACTATGCCATTGTCTTGACGGATGACTATGTGCGCACATGACCATTGTTAAGAACTGATTCAATGTTGCAAAAATGGTCCAAAGAGAATGAGAAGGAACTTAAGATAGCTCACTTCTGGACAGAGCACGAGCGCCTTCAGAGAGTGCTCACGAATATCATCAATCGCCATGTAGTGAGGGATGAGGGGATGTTCTACTATGGGGCAAAGAGTCAAGAAGAACGAGACATGAGAATGAAACATCGATGTGGCGATATAGATGGTCATTAAACAATGTCATGACACACTGTTTGTTACCTTGTGTCAGTGCAACAAACATGTGTGTTTGCCGCCCTGACTTATGCACAGGTGCACCACAGATTATACATCAAGTATCAATGCTTAACACAAAATGAGCCAGAGAAGCCGCTCTTCGTGAGATAAATGAGTGCATTAAGAAGACCAAAATGACTTAAAAATCCCCCATGAAGATCTCCCCTGTCGGGCAGGTGAGTCTAGCAGGGTCGAGGCTGCGCCCGGGGCCTAGGCCAAGCCGCCCCGGCAGGGTCTCCGGGTCCGCTAGATCAAACCAAGACCATAAGACGAAGGCCCGACATGCTCCATGCTGGCAGACTTCCACCAGGATGCCACTGCTCCAGCTCAACAAACACCAGTCACTAATTAGTGCGATGTCAAGCTCTCGAGCGGCTAGGTGGATCCTATCGAGCACGCGGAAGCCTGCTGGAGAAGAGATTACCTTTAAAGACACCCGTCCCAGAGGCGTGTCATGCAAATAAGAGGTAGTTAGGCAAGGGATGGAGAAACCTTCCCGGGGGTACCTCTCCATATGACACCTAGCAGTGCATTTAATGCACTTTGTCCTAACTGCCAGAGTTAGGTATGATATCACCGTTAGCTATCTAATCATACTATAATGATTGTTTTGCCACTGTGGTCGCCCCTTGCTATAGAAGGAGGCCCAAGGAAACCTAGAAAAGGGTTCAAACTTTTGATCCCTCAACACTTGTATGCGCATAACTGCTCTCCCCGAGGCACCCTTGCCGGGCTTGAGTGCACCGTGTCTTCGTGTTCCTCCAGATCAATCGACCAAAGCAGGAGTAGGGTTTTATGCTGCTAAGTGGCCCAAACCTGGGTAAAAGAGAGTTGTCCTTCAATGTGATGTCCTGCTGCCTTTGCTCTCTGTGCAATGTGATCGTCCCCCCGCCGAACCACAAACTAGAAACCCTGCCCCACAGGTGATCGTGTTCCTCCACAACATCTTTGGCACGCTAGGTAGGGGGCTTCGCTTGTGCGAATCTGAGACAACAGCCAGCGCGTCGATCTTCATCGTCTTCTACATCGTTAATGGCTCCCAAGAAGAAGAGCGGTGCGGCAGCACACCCTTCCAATTCGAAGGCCCGTTCACCTGCAGCTGCGGGCGCCACGGGCATCGCAGACATGACGGGTGGAGTGGGCACCGTGAGCAGCGTGATCACCGCGGGTGGTGTGACCGTCGCCCCCTCCATAGTTGGAGCAGGGATTGGGGCCGCTGGGGCTACCCAGCTCCCTCAGCCTTCTGGTGAGTATGCTCATGCGGGCACGGGTCAAGGGGACGCCCAGCTTTCGCCTCCCCGCCGCACCAGTGAGCGCAATCAGCGTAGTGGCGACGCCCCCTTCGGCACAAGCCATGATCCTCTGGCCGCACTGACCAGGAGGCGACATCAAGACACGCGCTTCGTCCCACATAGGGAAAGTGTGACAAGACCCGAGCGGCGCCGTCGACCCACAACGACCGCATCCACATGGAAAAGGCCCAGCAGATTAGGAGCTTGGCCACCAAGTAAAGCCCCAACCACACCAGACCTCCATCGTGATTGGTCCAAGGCGACGAGAGCACAACGACGCTCCTTCTAGCTTGTCCAAGAGTCAAGCGGTGTTGCACTTTTCTTCCCATGCCATGTCGGGGACGGTGGCGGAAGCAATGGCAAGGGCTTAGTTGCTGCTAAACTTTCCTCCGGCAGCGGACAAGATGGACGAGTGGAGAGCCACCATCCAAAGCATCATCGGGTTTTCTGAAGCCAACTAGACACACCATGCGGAACCTTCGCGATGCCCACAGAAGACATAGACAACCCACACTGTTGGCCACGTAGAGAGGACTACACCCATGGTGTAGTCCCCTCCGCGGCAACCCTCCCTACGACAACCATGGCAGGCCCAACAATCCTAGTGTGTTGATGAGCCTCACAAGATGTCATTGGCCTTGTCTGACCCACAGGCTCAGCAAGATCAACATCATGTGTTGAATGATAGGAAGAAGGAAGACACATGTGTCACCATTGAGCGGCACCGTGAGGCACGCCGTCAATCAGACATGCGCAATGGCCCAGATGTTGAGAACCCGCGCCCAGTGTTGGTGGGTACTTGCCTTACTAGGTAGGGTGCCCCGCCTTCACTCGCAAGCTGCGGCAAGTCCGTTGGCCATCATCCCACACCTTGAAGCTTGACCTACTAGAGAAATACGACGAAAAGTTGAACCTGGCAGAGTTTTAGGGCATCTATACGATCACCGTCCAAGCTGTCGGGGAAGGGATGAAAAGCTGCTTGCCAACTATTTTCCATTGGCACTCAAGCCCAATCTGAGGGCTTGGCTGATGCACCTACCTGAGGGTTCCATCTCCTCATGGGCAGACCTGTGCAACGAGTTCGTTGGTGCCTTGACAGGCAACCATCAAGAGCCCGGGCAGCCCAATGACCCACAAGACATCTTGCATAAGGAGGGAGAGAGCTTGCGGAAATATTTGCAAAGATTTAGTCGAGTACACCGCAATATCCTTAAAATACATCTGGCAACAGTGATCGCCACATTCCACACGAATGTGCGCAATTGGAGGATGCGTGCCAAGATGAATGTTTGGCTATGGAAGACCGTCAACAAACTCTATACGTTCGCGGGAAAGTGTGGTCATGCTGAGGAGGGGAGGCGACTTCCAGGGGAGGAGATTGGTGTCGAAGTCAACTCAGAGGATGACTACGACGCCACCGCCCCGAGGAAGAAGAACAGAAAGCACAATAAGAAGCGTAAAGGAAAAGCGGTAATGGCCGTTGAGAGCTCCAGCAATCCCAGTACTGGCAAGAAAGCAAAGACCGAGACACCCGACAAGGAAGCCGCTACATGTGCTGATAGCCGGGCGGCTGCAGCAGCTGAGAAAACTGGCAAATCTGATGGACCGTACTGCAAGATCCACCAAACCAAGGGCTGTCAGCATTCTGGGAACGGGGGTACCGAGACTTGCCTGCCTGCGGCCCATGGCGTGGCTCCATCAATGGCTTGGTACCACCCACCTTCAACATCGACAACTCAAGACCCTCGCGAGGGGACAAGCCTCGTGAGGCGGACGACACCAAGACCTCCAAAGGGAGCAGCCTCCTCAGGATGGCTCCCGAGGAGCGGAGATTTCCATGCAAGCCTTACCTTGCGAGGTTCAGGTGACGTGACCCATGAAGACCAAGGCCAGGCGAGCGCCAGCGGGCGCAGTGTGCCAGTTTCCTCTTCGGTGCTAAGGAGGCAAGCACATGCGCGGAGTCCCGAGGAATCAGTCAAAGGTTTCCATTGCCGTGCAATAAGACCAAGACCGCCAGGACGGCAGAGCGGAGGTCATCATCGAGCCCACCATGGCATCATGACCAGAGGCTTTTGTAGGCGAAGACTACTTTTGTGAGGATAAGATGTACTAGTTGTTTCCCTTTGAATTTGGCCGTTGCGGGATCCCTTCCCGCCTTCATTTGGGAAGAGGACCAAGGGCACTATAAATAAGATCTAGCCACCACCATAGTAGATGATCGGATCCATTCCACCCTCACTAGCTCACCAGCTCACTTGAAGTCAAGAACACACCTCCTGAGGTGGTTCTCCACTATACTAGTTCATCCTCAACCCCTCGGGGCCAATCCACCACAAAGAAGGAGTAGGGTTTTACATCACAAGGTGGCCCGAACCTGGGTAAACCGATCTGTCCCCTTTCCCTTGAGTTCGATGAGCTAGGCTGTTGTGACGCCCTGAGACCGACGCTCCAGAAGCCTTCCAATTATTTTGTTATTGCCGTGTGACTTTTTTTATTTGTTTGTTGCATTCATCATGTCATCATTTGCATTGCATCGACACTCCGTTGTCTTCATGCCATTAATTATGAAACCCAACTAAAACTCTCATGAATAACTTGTATGGATCTTCGGTCCATTTAAATCGAGGGAATTCACATGGTGATTTCTCTTTACAACATATAAAAGTCTCCCAATACTATTATGGAGATATATCAAACCATTTCATTCATTTGGAATCACCCATAACACATTTGCATGATTATTCAAATTTCCTTTTCATCCAACTCAACTTCATTTCTTCCTTTGGGGCCTTTTAGTAAAATTGAGTTGCAATTTTACTTTATCCATAAATGTTCCAAGTCAGCTCAGAAATCACATCTAGTGTGTAGGATCATCTCCTATAGTTTCAACCCATTTGGAGTTCATTTGAATGGGTTTCGAAATCCAAACATGTCGAGTTAAATTCCCCATGGGGCTGCAACCCCGTCGCTGCTCCCGCCAGTGAGCGCTGTCGCCGGCTATGCCCTGCCTCCGTCGTCGGCCTTCGATCGCCTGGTCCCCTCCTTCCCTTCTGCTCCTCTTGCCCGACGCTGGCTGTGCAGCACACCGACCACCTCATTCCTCCGCTCCACCACCACCTTGTGCTATCGCGTGCTCGCCGGAGCTACGCCGCCTCAAGCCGTGCCCGCGGTTATGTGGCAGATGGGAGTTTTTAATATCCGGTTGTAGAGAACTTGACACCATATCCAAATTAAAATACACCAGCCGCATGTGTAACCGTGACTGTCTCTTTTCGAGTGAGTCGAGAAGAGAACACAATGGGGTGATGTTTGAACATAATTAGTTCAAGATCACTTCTTGATCATTACTAGTTTGTGACTGTTTGTGTAGCTTCTCATCTTATTCTTGTACTCGTAAGTTAGCCACCATATAATGCTTAATCGCTTGCTGCAACCTCACCACTTCATTCCATACCCATTAAGCTTTGCTAGTCTTGATACCCATGGTAATGGGATTGTCGAGTCCTCGTGGCTCACAGATTACTACAGGAATAGTTGCAGGTATAGGTAATGTCGGTGTTCTAGGAATGGGGTCCCCAGACTTGCCTGCCTGCGACCTATGGCGTGGCTCAAGGGGTGGCCCAGTACGGCCCATCTTCATCAACTCAAGCTCAAGACCCTCGCAAGGGGCCAAGCCTCGTGGGGCGGACAACGGAAGACTTCCTCAGGAATGGCCTCACCAGGCAGGCTCGTGAGGAGGCAGAGAAATCAAGGCAGGGGTACATCGCGAGGTGCTTGGGACGCAAGTCGTGACGATCGAGACCAGGCGGGCGCCGACCAATGCAGTGTCCTTGCTTCCTCTTTGGTGCAAAGAGGGCAAGCGCAGGCGCGGAGTACCGAGGCATCAGGCAATACCATTTTGGTGCAACGAGACCAAGACCAGTAGAGCGGCAGGACAGAGGTCACTATGGAGCCCAAGACAACGTCATCGCCAGTGCCTTTGGCAGCAGAAGACCAACTTTAGTCAGGATAACTTGTACTAGATGTTCCCCTTCAAATTGGCCGTTGTTGGCTCCCTTCCCGCTCAATATTTGGGAAGAGGACCAGGGCCTCTATATATAGAGATAGCCACCACCAAAGAGGGAGGGATCACATCATCTAGAGCCTAGAGAGATCCACCCACGCGGAACACCACACCAGCCCAAGAACACCCCTCGCGAGGCTGTTCTTCCTCTATACTGTTCATCATCAGCCCCTGATGCAATCCACCACACCACACACTGGAGTAGGGTATTACACCAAAACGGTGGCCCGAACCAGTATAAACCTTGTGTCCCTTGTGTTGTTCATCGTGTAGCTTAGATTCGCAGCGAGGCGTTGGGACGTGGATCGGTAGGGGGAAGATCTTCGCGCGCACCCCAGAGTTTCGAACCTTAAGGGTTTTGTCGGAACCCGATATCCGACATTTGGCGTGCCAGGTAGGAGTGTACCGGAATCTTTCTTCCATTATCCTGTGTTCCACCGCTTCGTCGCCTCCATGTTCGGCGACCCAACAGCCAACGCCGACCGCTAGGCGGCCTAGCCTGCCCATGCCGTGCCGCCTGCTCAAGGTGACCTCAACCATGCACCTCAGGCAGCCCGCGCTCCGCAGAACGCTGCAAGGCGCAGGTGACGCGGTCAAGCGCCGCCTGCCCTCACCCCGCAGCAGGTGCGATCAGCAGCAAGGGCCTCAAACCACGCGCGGCCACAACACCGGACACCCGACGGGAGCAGGCGAACATGAAGGCCGTGCTCATGGTGGCTCGAGAACTGCTATGGTGCAGGCTCCAAGAAAGCGGCCATGACGTGCTGTTGGAGCACGTCACTGAGCTCCTAGATGCCGCTGCTTCAGGGGCGCCCCTTTCTGCGTCCAGCTTCCACCCCAGGCCCCAGGCGGATCACATCGCGGGCCCATCCGCACCCGTGTGCCCTCAGGCGTACCTCAAGGCTTCATCAACACCGGCTTGGCCATCAGCGCCGGGTGGCAAGCAACACCAGCGCCTCCCCTGGTAAGCCAGGGCATGCGTGTCATAGCCTACGGACTGGGCGGGCCGCCGCCCTACCACCCCCAAGATGGAGCTTCAAGCCAAACCGCGTGCAACGTGGGGCACTACGGCGAGGCCTTTGGGGCGGCGACCCCGGAGGCTTATGTGCCCCACATGGTGGATCGGGAATATGCATTGGAAGAATACCACGTCTCGTTCCTCAGGCCAGGATGGGAGGAAGAGACGCTAGAAGCCGAGCCCTTTCAGGAGCCTCAAGGAAGCCTCGCCAACCGCGCGGGCAGCAGTAGCTATCGGGTACTGCTAATTCCTTAGGAGCAAGCTTATGCTAACCATGGGTCGCAGGAAGTCCAAGTCACAACAGCGGAAGGCTGCCCCAGTGCTGCAGCCTCCCTCCCCTCAGGAGGAGGGCATTGGGGGCTGAGGGGCCGGGAGCCGGGCCCCTCCCCACGGCGCGCGGAGCAAGGTGTTCTTCAGAGGTAGGCCCTCTGCTGGGGAGGTACCGCAAGGCCTGCCCCCTGCAGAGGACCCGTGGTCGTCGGGGGAACCGCTGGTGTCCCCTTTTCCCCATTGGCATCGTCCTTGGTTTCCGGTCGCCGTCAATGGTGGTCAAGGGTGGCGCAAGGCGGGGCCCTCATCTGGCGATATGAAGCAAGACCGGTACCTCTAAAGAAGGCCAAGTGCCTGTGAAGCTCGCCGGCCATGACACTCTCACGTAATAATGAGTTGGGGCTGTACACGCCCCGGAGTCTCCGGAGAGCCGCCCTCGGGCCTCGGGGGCTCCCTCCCATGCCCAGTGGCAACACTTTGCTCTGCCCTGGTGAGAAGACGTCGAAGACTAGATTAGGTGCCGGACGCGGCCTTTTGCTTTTGCTTCCTTTTTTGTGGTCAAGCTTTCTCGATTCCGATCTAAGTTGAAATTGAAGTTGTGTTTGCGTATGCGGGGAGGGGTGTTTTGTCTTGTTCGCGTGCTTTCTCATGTTCCAGTTTCTGCTCAAAGTTGGAATTCACACTAGTTGCCCCCCCTCGTGAGCCCCTCGCGGGTAGGGCTGGGCCCAGCACACACGCGCATGCCGTCCTGCGGCCGGCGCTCGCTCTCGCAGGGCTCTTGCCGCAAGTTCAACAGGTCTCCTGAGGGATCCTCGGAGAGTCGCCACAAGCCTACTCGAAGCTCACTCAAGGTAAAGGTAAAATCACAGCAACTAACTCATCGCAGAGCCCATAACATCATATGGGAGCCCATTCGGTGCCGACCTTAACGACGCGTGGACAACAATCTTTTTTACATGAGGGGCTTCCCCTCCCAAAATGCTCTTACAACCTTCAGGGCCACGCCCGAGCTTTTCCCGCGCAGGATAAACATTGGGGGGGGGGGGCGCAGGATCAATTGGACATATCGCTCACCGCATCCTCTTGGTCGTCTCCAGAAGCATCGCTGGCGCCACTGTCGCTGGCGCTGGCCTCACCCTCGCCATCGTTGGCACTGTCTTCGCCGCCGTTCACCACGTCGCCTTCATTAGCAGCGACAACCACCCCGTCATCATTAGAGGTGAAGGCCCGGACAAGTGCATCCATGTTGTCCTCCACCCACCGCGCCAGGTCGCCTCGGATGGCCTCGGGCACCGGGGCGATGGCGGTGTCGAAGTCAAAGTGGGGGTCGATGTTCTGGAGGTGGCTGAAGACTCGGGAGAATGCCCGTGCAAGTAGGCCACGGCTCCTCTCCTCGACAAGCCGGCGAGCCCTCTCAGAGCGATTCTCCAGATGCGTCACCACATTAGTGAAGAACTGGAGATTACCGGCGTAGTTGGTCAAGTGAGGCTCCTCAGCGGCTGCTTCACAGATATTGCCCAAGGCCGCGTTGGCTCTTTCCCTGAGTGTTCGGAGCATGGGGCCATGCATGTGCTCCAGCGTCTGCCGCTGGCGAATCTCATCTTTGTTCCACTGCACCACAGACTCGGCGTCATCAACCCTCTGTTGGAGGAGAAGCAGCTCGGCGCGGGAGGAGGCCAGCTCAGCCTGCGCCGTGCCCAAGGCAGTTGCGGTGGCCTCAGCGCGCTGTGTTGCTTCGGTCAGCTTGGTCCTAAGAGCAGAGTCCTACCCGCAGCCTCGGCCTTGATCAGCTCCAACCTCTCTTCATACTCGCGCTCAAGACCCGCACGAGCTTCTGCCACACAGCGGTCGATCTCTTCTTGGATTCGGACCTCCCGCGCGCCAATATCGTCCTCCGCCTGGGTAACCTGGTGCTCCCTCATCTCCAACCGTTCAAGATCGAGGTTGCGCTTGGCAGCCTCCAGCGTCAGCGCTTCCTCATGCTTCTGGAGCTCCTCCTCTTCGACGGGCGCCCCTTTCAGAGATGCAACGGCAGCTTGGCGCAGCTCCACTTGCTGCTCTAGGGAACTGCACCAGGCTTGGAGCTCCCATGCGCGCTCCTCCGCGATCTCGCGTCGTCGGTCTGCCTCCAGAGCCTCCTCGATGGCTCGGGAGCAGGCTTTCGCAAGGCCAGCAGAGATGCTTCAGCCTTTGCATTGTCAAGATCGCGCTGATGACGCGCAAGGCTGACGGCCATCTTCAGCCTGCGTCGTTCCTCAGCCAGCGGCAGGCCTTCAGCTTCAAGACGTGCATCCTCACTCGCGAGCTCACCACCAAGCTGGATCACCGCATCTGTCGCCTTCTGGAGAAATTCTTTGTCAGGTGTCGGGTTCCGGCAGACCATTAAGGTCCGAACTCTGGGGTGCACGCGAAGATCTTCCCCCTACCTATCCGCGTCTGATCGCCTCGCGAGAATCTAAGCTAAACGATAAACAACACGAGGGACACAAGATTTATACTGGATCGGGCCACCATTGTGGTGTAACAGCCTACTCCAGTGTGTGGTGTGGTGGATTGCATCTGGGGCAGATGATGAACAGTACAAAGGAAGAACTTCCTCACGAGAGGTGTTCCTGAGCTGATGCGGTGTTCTACTTGGGGTGGATTTCCCTGCCTCTAGGTGATGTTCTGGATGCCTTCTACTGCGGTGACTAGCCCTATTTATAGAGGCCCTGGTCCTCTTCCAAATATTGAGCGGGAAGGGCGCCAACAACGGCCATTTTGAAGGGGAACATGTAGTACAAGTTATCCTGACTAAAGTTGGTCTTCGGCTGCCAAAGGCACTGGTGATGACGCCGTCTTGGACTCCACGGTGACCTCCATCGTGCCGCTCTACTGGTCTTGGTCTTGTTGCATTGAAATGGCAACCTTTTCCTGATGCCTCGATATTCCACGCCAGTGCGTGCCCCCTTTGCACCAAAGAGGAAACAAGGACACTGCGCCGGCCGGCGCCCGCCTGGCGCCCGCCTGGTCTCGATCGTCACGGCTTGTGTCACGAGCACCTCGTGAGGTGCCCCTGCCTTGATCTCTCCGCCTCCTCGCGAGCTTGCCTGGCGAGGCCGCTCCTGAGGAAGCCTTGTGTCGTCCGCCCCGCGAGGCTTGGCCCCTTGCGAGGGTCTTGAGTGTTGCGCAAATGAAGATGGGCCGTACCGGGCCACCACTCGAGCCACGCCACAGGCCGCAGGCAGGCAAGTCTGGGGACCCCCATTCCCAGAACGCCGACAGTAGTCCCGAGCCCAAGGTGTAACGCCCCGGATACAACTTTCCATATTCATAACTCCAACTCTTGCCTTTTCCGGAGATGCGATATGTTATTTTTCTTCGTGGTTGGGTTTTGTCTGTTGTTTTGCATTTTGTTTTTGTTATGCATCTCGTCTCATGTCATCACGCGCATTGCATCTGCATGTTTTCCAAAACTTGCATCCGTTTGGGTTCCCTCAGTTCTTTCCGTTGTCCATTCCGAGCCCCGACACTCTCACACGCGCCCACGGCAACTCCGAAATAATATTTTATAAGCGGCATAAAAATGTTCTCGGAATGGGATGAAACTTGTCGAGCGGTCTTATTATAGTGTACACAGGGCGCCTGCCAAATTTCGTCGCATTCGGAGTTCGTTTGACTGCCCAACCGTTAAATATATAACCGCGATATAGTCGGTCTAGCGTCAGCGTATTCGGAAACTGTTGCAGGGCCTCTCTTCTATTCTCTCCTCTCAGCCCGAGGCCTCTCATCACAGCCCGTCTAGCCCTCCTACACTTCCCCTCCGCTCCGGACCGTCCGATTATGATCGAACGGCTCCGAAACCCCCCTCCTAAAACCAAACCCTAGCCATCCCTGCCTATATATGGACACCCCCTTCAAAATTTGACAGCCTACCCCTTCCCTAACCCAGCCGCAGCAATCCCCCCTCCTCCTCGGGATCTCCGCCGCCTCCCACCTCCATTTCTGCGCCACCCGCTCCGGCTCCGCCACTTGGCGCCGCCGCCGCCGCGCCCGAGCCAACCGGGGACCTCCACGTCGCCCCAACACTCGCCTCCTCCAACCCGCGCCCTCCACGCGTTCCCCTGGCCTTCCTCGCGCCGCCCAGGTCCCGGCCAGCCCATCCGAGGCCCGCCGCAGACCGATCTGGGCCCGAGCGCCCCGCGCCTCCCGCTCCCATTCTGGATCGAGCAGAGGATCCCTCGAACCCGAGCCCTCGTCGCCGCCACCAGCCTCCACCGCCGCCGGTGCCCTCCGCCACTCCCAGGCCGTCCCTGCACCCTGCTCTCTTTCTTCTCCTTCCCCGTGCCCTCTCCCTCCTGACCGCTCTTGCCCTTTCATCGTTCGGAGCAGGAAAACGCCATGGCCGCCCCTGAGCTCCGTCTGCGCCGTCGTTGCCCGGATCCGGCGCCGGCCAGCCGGATCCGCCCAGTCCCCACCTCGCCGGGCCTTCTCTGCAGTCCCTCGCCTCGCCGCCCCTTCGCCTCGCTCGCCGAAGCTCTGCTCCAGGCGCCGCCCGCAGCTCTTCATTGAGCAGAGGACGAGCGCCTCGAGCCCGCTCGCCCGCATTGACCGCGGCCACTCCAGCGCCTGGGCCAGCGCCTCCCCAAGGCCCAGTGCCCCTTCCCGGCCTACCTCTCCACTGCCTGGGCTTGGCCCATGGTGAGGCCACCCCGCCGACACCCCTGTGTTTCTTTTCCTCCTCTTGGTCCAGCAGTTTCGGCCCATTCTTGTTTTTTTTCTGTCCAGCGATTTTAGTAATTATCCAGGAATTAATGTTTTACAGAAAACCCCATGTTGTTCATGCATTTAATAACTCACAAAATATGCATCATATGTAAAACTTCATACATGTAAAATGCTTAGAATTTTGTGTAGATTAATAATATGCCACTTTCATACATGTTTAAAATGTTTAAAATGCTGTTTGCATTTATTTTTGCTAAATGCCATGTTAAATTTTTTTATTTCATAACTAATTAACCGTAGCTCCATTTTAAATAAACTTTATATGTAAATGGGGTGAAAAAAATGCCTAGTTTAACATGGTGCACTTTATTTTCCTGTTTAACAACTCCAAAATTATGTAATAGGCAGAACAGTACCAAATCTAAAATATGGACATGATGTTTTTCCGGAATTTTTGTTTGTTGTTCCGGCCTCATTTACACTTGCCTAAATAGTTAGTTTTGTCATGCTTCACCTCTTGCCATGTTAACCAACATTTAATATTGTTAAGTCCCTAACCGGGAGTGAACTAAATAATTGATGTGGTGTTTTGTCAATACGCAACTCGTTGCATATTGAGCTCCACTTAACTTGTAGTATTGTTTGTTGCACTTTGCCATGCCATGCCTTATTAAACCGGACATGCATCATACTTGTTTGTGCATCATGCCATGTTTATGCTTGTGCATTTACCATGCTGTTTGCTTCTTTCTGGGTTGCCTTCGGTTTCGTTCCGGAGTTGTGAGGATTCGTTCGACTATGTCCGCTTGTCTTCTTCATGGACTCGTTCTTCTTCCTAGCGGGATTTCAGGCAAGATGACCACTACCCTGGATCTCACTACTATCATTGCTATGCTAGTTGCTTCGTTCTATCGCTATGCTGTGCTACCTATCACCTGTTTATAAAGCCTCCCAAATTGCCATGAACCTCTAACCTTTGACACCCTTCCTAGCAAACCATTGCTTGGCTATGTTACCGCTTTTGCTCAGCCCCTCTTATAGCGTTGTTAGTTGCATGTGAAGTTGAAGATTTCTCCATGGTGGACAGGATTTTGGTTGGGATATCACAATATCTCTTATATTATTAATGCATCTATATACTTGGTAAAGGGTGGAAGACTCGGCCTTATGCCTGGTGTTTTGTTCCACTCTTGCCGCCCTAGTTTCCGTCATACCGGTGTTATGTTCCCGGATTTTGCGTTCCTTACGTGGTCGGGTGATTTATGGGACCCCCTTGACAGTTCGCTTAGAATAAAACTCCTCCAGCAAGGCCCAACATTGGTTTTACCATTTGCCTCACCACCACCTACATTTCCCTTGGGAGTAATTAACCCAAGGGTCATCTTTATTTTAGCCCCCCGGGCTAGTGATTGTCTAAGTGTTGGTCCGAACCGGGCAGATTGCGGGGCCACCTCGGAGCAACTCGAGGTCTGATTTTACTCGTAGGCTGATGTAACGCCCCGGATTCGTTGCGCCAGGTGTCTGCCAGTTATTCGCCGTCGTTGCCATGTCATTTGCTTGCGTGTTGCATTTTATCATTTCATCATATGCATTGCATTGCATACGTGTTCGTCTCATGCATCCGAGCATTTTCCCCGTTGTCCGTTTTGCAATCCGGCGTTCCTATGTGATCCGGCGTCCCCTTCTTGCCTCTCTTCGTGAGCGGGTGTTAAACGTTCTCGGAATGGCCCGAGGCTTGCCAAGTGGCCTTGGTATAGCACCTGTAGACCGCCTGCCAAGTTTCGTGCCATTTGGAGGTCGTTTGATACTCCAACGATTAACCGGGTAACCGCAGAAGCCTCCTTCTCTTTGCAGCCCAACACCCCTTCCAAAGTGGCCCCGAAACCCATCTAACTCCCCTCCATGCTCTCGGTCGTTCGATCGCGATCGCGTGGCCGAAAACCGCTCCTCATTTGGACTCTCCTAGCTCCCAAAATCTATATATACACCCCTCCCCCGAAATTCCGCAGTCCAAACCCCCGAAACCCTAGCTTTTTCCCTCCGCGCCGCGCCGGACATGTCCGTCCGTGCCGGACGCGTCCAGCCGCCGCCGCCAGCGAATCAGGGAGCGCCACGTGGCACTCCCCGCCGCCAGCCGCCGCCGGCCCGCTTGGCCCGGGCGCGGCCCTCCC
>NC_057813.1:289412233-289432531 GCF_018294505.1 Triticum aestivum | reverse complement strand
GGGAGCTTCCCCGCGCCGCCCCACAGCGGTCCCTCGCCGGCCGGTGCGGCCCCGAGCGCCCCGCGACCGGTCCTGCCGCCCCTCACCGGCCGCGACCTCCGGCGAGCCCGGCCCTCGCCCCCGCGCCTCCTCTCCTTCGCCCCTGGCCAGATCCGGCCACGGGAGCGCCGGATCCAGCCGTCCCCTCCTCCGGCGAGCTTCCCCGACCTTGCCGGCCGCCTCTCCTCCAACTCCGGCGAAGCTCCGGCGAGATCCTCGCCCGTTGACTTTTCCTCGAGGTCCAATTTTTCACCAAGTCCCCAGATTCCAATAATTACCATGCCATGTTTGACCTGTTGTATCTCTGCATCCGTAGCTCCGTTTCGTGCGTGTAAGATGTCAAATTGTTCGCCTCGAAGGGTACATCATTTCATTCCATTGCATCATGTTTATTTGAGCTCATCTTCATGCCTGAATCTTTGTTGCAAGGGTGCTTCATGATGTTGACTGCTGCCTGTTATCAGAACGAGCTCTTTTGTCAGTTTTGCCATGATTAATGTGTGCATCCTATGAGGTTGATGTCTACATGTGTTTTGAACTATGCCATGCCATCTTTACAGAGGTGCTTACCATGTATTTTTGTGATCAATGTGGTTACTAGCACAAGCATGCAAACTAGGCATCATGATGTTGCTGATTTTAGTCCCTGTTCTGCTGTTATTTTGATGCCATGTAAACTTGATGCTACAGAGAGATCCATGCATATTTTGAGATACTTTAGTAAGGGTGTTTTGAACATATGGTTGTTGTCTACCCATTCATGCCCCTTCTTGAAATTATGGAGTATTCTAGCATGTCATTTTAGTGCTCTACTTTTGCTTCAAAATGTTTCCTGGCAGATTGTTTACATGTTATTCAATTTAGCCTAGGATGCTATAGTTGATCCTTGCATGCTATCGACTTGTTCTTGCCTTGGTTGGTTACATAAACATGTCTTCTTGCTGATGCTATGCTTATCTTGTCATGAAATGACTTGTGGTGAGTGAATCGAGCTTGTTAAGTAGGGTACTTGCTGTTACTGTTTTGCTAGGCTGAATCTGTTATTTCGTGATGCTATATAAACATGCTTCTACAAATCATTCTATGCATAATCTGGAGATGATCATTAAATATGTTTTGTTCTACATGTCATGCTCTACCCATCCATGCCCCTGGTTGCATTTATAGCTTGATGTAGCTTGTTCAAATCTTGCTCCAAAGTTGCTTCATAATGTTGCTGTCAGCTTGTTGACATTAAGTTCAGTTGTTGCCATGTGTTTTGCTAGTGATACATGTACCGTATGAACTTGCTCTTGCCATGCTTAGCTTCACAAATATGCCTTCTTACTGTTGGGTACCTGCCATGCCATGTATTGCTCTGTAGTGAGTTGCACAAGCTCATTAACATGCCTTCATAATTCAGTTTCTGCCATGTTTGAATCTGTATTATAACTTGCTATGTTTACATGGGTGCCATCATATTTTCTGATCCTTTTTGGCTTATGGTCAGTAAGGGACTTTTGATCAATACAATTAGTAGGTTCATGCCATGCCTTTGCTTGCCATGATAAGTTCCTGTAGCATGTTGTTTGATAGCTCTAAACATTGCAACCTGATGCTATTTTCTGCAAAGTCTGAAATTGTTACTACTTGCAATCTTTCCATTTGTGTTTCAGCATGTTCTAGTGATTTCTAGAGATAGCTTAGTGTTCATGTCTTGTTGTGCTTTACCTGTACATCATGCCCATGCCTTTTGTTATTATGTTGAGGTGCTGTAGCATATTGTTTTGATGCTTGCAATATGCCTAGTTGCTGTTTTGGACAGCTTGTCCTTTAAACTTGTATAGTGTGCATGTGTTGAACCGTTGCTCCGTTTTGAGGGTGCTCTATATTAAACTTGCTTAGAATTGCATGTAGCTTCAAATTATCATGTTGCATCCTTGTTTTGAGGTGTTTTCTTGATGTTTGTATGCATTTTGCATCAATGCCATGTTTAACTTGTTTTGCTCATATCTTCTAGGCCGTAGCTCTGAACTAATTGAACTTTATATGTAACTTGACTAGAATCTCATGTAGATCATCTTGGTGGATCTTAACTTGCTGTTTAACAACTTGAACATAAGGTTTATTCAGATCTGGACCAATTTCAAAATATGCATATGAGGACTTACCGGAATTGTTATATGTTGTTCTCGGCCTCATTTAAACTTGCTTTGATGTGTTGCTCTTGTTTGCATCATCTATTGCCATGAGTAGCTTCATGTAGCTTTGTCATGCATCATGCTTGTTTGTGCATCATGTCTTGTCTATGAGTGGTGTGTTTACCATGTTGTGTGCTTCTTCTCGATAGTTCCCGTATCATTGCGATCGTGAGGATTCGTTCGTCTACAATTGGTTCGTCTTCGTGGCTTCATCCGTTCGTCTTCTTCATGGACTCGTTCCTCTTCCTTGCAGGATTTCAGGCAAGATGACCGCTACCCTGGATCTCACTACTATCATTGCTATGCTAGTTGCTTCGTTCTATCGCTATGCTGCGTTACCTATCTTTTGCTCATCAAGCCATCCCAAATTGCCATGTCAGCCTCTAACCTTTGACACCTTTCCTATGCAAACCGTTGTTTGGCTATGTTACCGCTTTGCTCAGCCCTCTTATAGCGTTGCTAGTTGCAGGTGAAGTTGAAGATTTCTCCATGGTGGACAGGTTTATGTTTGGGATATCACAATATCTCTTATATGATTAATGCATCTATATACTTGGTAAAGGGTGGAAGGCTCGGCCTTTTGCCTGGTGCTTTGTTCCACTCTTGCCGCCCTAGTTTCCGTCATACCGGTGTTATGTTCCCGGATTTTGCGTTCCTTACGCGGTCGGGTGATTTATGGGACCCCCTTGATAGTTCGCTTTGAATAAAACTCCTCCAGCAAGGCCCAACCTTGGTTTTACCATTTGCCTCACCACCACCTACCCCTTCCCTTGGGTCGGCCAACCCAAGGGTCATCTTTATTTTAGCCCGCCCCGGGCCAATGCTTGTCTAAGTGTTGGTCCGAACTGAGCTGCCTGCGGGGCCACCTCGGGGCAACTTGAGGGTTGGTTTTACTCGTAGCTAGTCTCATCCGGTGTTGCCCTGAGAACGAGATATGTGCAGCTCCTATCGGGATTGTCGGCGCATCGGGCGGCTTTGCTGGTCTTGTTTTACCATTGTCGAAATGTCTTGTAAACCGGGATTCCGAGTCTGATCAGGTCTTCCTGGGAGAAGGTATATCCTTCGTTGATCGCGAGAGCTTATCATGGGCTAAGTTGGGACACCCCTGCAGGGTATAATCTTTCGAAAGCCATGTCTGCGGTTATAGGCAGATGGGAATTTGTTAATGTCCGGTTGTAGATAACTTGACACCAGATCCGAATTAAAACGCATCAACCGCGTGTGTAGCCGTGATGGTCTCTTTTCGGCGGAGTCTGGGAAGTGAACACGGTTTCTGGGTTATGTTTGACGTAAGTAGGAGTGCAGGATCACTTCTTGATCATTGCTAGTTTCACGTCCATTCCTTTTGCTCTCTTCTCACTCTTATTTGCGTCTGTTAGCCACCATATATGCTTATTCGCTGCTGCAACCTCACCACTTTACCCCTTCCTCTCCCTTTAAGCTTTGCTAGTTTTGATACCCATGGTAATGGGATTGCTGAGTCCTCGTGGCTCACAGATTACTACAACAACAGTTGCAGGTACAGGTTTATGCGATGATCATGACGCGAGAGCGATGCTTGCTTGCGTTGAGTTCTTCTTCTGCTTCTTCGATCAGGGGATAGGTTCCAGGTCGGCAGCCTGGGCTAGCAGGGTGGATGTCGTTTGAGTTTCTGTTTGTGTTCATCCATAGTCGGATGTTGCTCTTATGTATTGTGATTTTGTATCCGTGTGGCATTGTATGCCTTTTGTATGTATCCCCATCTATTATGTAATGTTGATGTAATGATATCCACCTTGCAAAAGCGTTTCAATATGCGGGTCTATCCTTGGTGGGACCTTCGAGTTCCTTTCAGGATAGGGTCGCATATTGGGCGTGACAAGTTGGTATCAGAGCCTCGACTGACCCTAGGAGCCCCCTTGATTGATCGTGTAGTTTGGCCGTTGTCGAGTCTAGAAAAAAACTGTTTTCGGAGTCTAGTTATATCAAAGAGTAGGAATTCTTTTTACTCCTCTGCCCCTTCGTCGCTCTGGTAAGGAATCTTGACGTAGGTGTTTTGAATTACTTCTCTTCCCCTTCAAATTTTTCTTTAGGTTCACGCAGTTGGTTTTCCGATCTTTGTTCCTCAACTCTTTTATCCGGTGCATTTCTCGTCAAGTTGACTCGACCCTCTTTATCTTTGCAAGTTCAATCCTCAGTTGTTTTCTTTTCCCACCCGCCCTCCCTGTTCTTCTTCTCGGAACCGAAGTCCGTAATCGAGTATCCATCCTACTCGTGTGAAGTCTTTGCTTTCTTTCCTCAATGATTTCAACCGGTGTTTCCTTTTTAAGATATTCGTCATTTCCCCTTCCAAGTTGTCTTTGTTTTCCCGCCCTCCCACCCTCTTCTTCCCGGAGCCTCAGTCTCTTTCGAGCATCAATTTTCATTCGTACGGAGGTTCTTCAGTCTTCCCTCAATCATTTCAATCGGTGAATTCTCGTCTCGTTCGTCATTCTTCATCCTTTTCTTTTTCCGGTGGACCCAATTCAAGTATTCGGTGTTGATCACATTCTTTCCCTCGGCTCAAGTGTTTTCCTTGCTCGTTCGCCTCTCGCCAGTTTGTCCTTCTGGAGTGCTTAAGACATCTCAGGAGATTCATCCGCGTTCGAATTAATTCGAGGTTGTCGCCTCATCCAAATATTTCAATTGTTCCGGTGCTTCATCTATCTGTTCATCATCCTTTTCAACGGTGTTTTCTCTTTAGTGGGCCCATAACCCACAGGTCTTTTCCCAGGATCTTACCTAACTCTTCTATTTCCCCGGAGTTATCCTCAAATTCTTTTCAAGGTGTGACGTAAGAATGGATTTTATCAGTCACATGCCTTGTCAAGATCGATTTCAAACCATTTTCATTGTTGGCTCAACCTTTTCGGTTTTCATTATTCCGGAGTTGCTCAACTAATTCGGTGGTGTTTCTCGTTGTCATTCTCATCTTTGAAGATCGAAGAAGATTTTTCCTCTATGTCTTGTCCGTTCTCTCGAAGATTCGTGGTTCTAGCCTCGTGTTACCATCTCGAATCATTTCAGTTTGTCAGATATTCTTTCTTAACTGTCGGGGAAACTGATCCACGAACACCTATGGGGCCGGCAGACCGAGCCCCTTTCGGTTCGGCGGGGGGCGGAGGTCGCACGAAGAGCAGATCGAGGCGAGGCACACGAGCAGTTTACCCAGCTTCGGAGCTCTCCGGAGAGATAATACTCCTACTGCTGCTTGTCTGATTGTATTGTGTTCTTGCTCGAGTGCGCTGAGTGCTACAGTACACACGAGGCCGAGCGTGAGTGTTCTCTGGTTCCCAACCGAAGCGAACCCCCTCTACGTTGCACATGGGCCTCCTTTTATATGCTCAAGGGGTCACCGACAGGTGGCAACGCAGAGAAGGGTAAAAGTGGAAAAGGGGTTGCGGTTGGTACAACCACCTGCACAGTGCATCCTACCTAACCCTGACGGTAGGGGACAAAGGCATTGAATGCCCGTCTGCGTCGCCCAAACAGTGTAAAAAGGGACCGTCAGGGGCGCCACCACTCGCCACGATGGCAGTCTTGTCAGCTTCGCATGCCACCGCGCACCACTGGCTGCACAGCCTCTCGCCACGCGCGCCTGGAAAGGCCCCCAGGGCGACACGTTGGTGGATGTGCTGGAGCGTGGGTACAGAGTGGTAGCCTGCCGCGGCAAGCGCCTTGCCGCGGCCGTTGTCTTGTCGGGTCCGGAAGCTTGTCGCTCACCGGGCCTTGCCGGGACGCGCGGCGCGTCGCGGCAAGTTCCTTGAAATGCCTTGGTTGGCCTTCCCGGCAAGCTCCTCTTGCCGGGGCCTTGTCTCCTGAGCTTAAATACTTTGTTCTTGAATGGCTCCAAAGGAACCACGGAGGACCTTGGCGGTCACCCAGCAAGCCTTGCCGCGGGGTGCTGCAACTGCCTGTGCACAAGTTCGAGATACTAGGGTACCCCTACTCTAGTACACCGACAGGAGCCTTTGGGCCTGTGCCACACACGGTGCCGAGCGTTGTTGGGCCAGGCCCAAAACAGGGCACGGGCACACGCGGCCTGGGTTACGCCGAATCTTGCTCCGTATCCACCACACCCTCCCCGAACAGCACGCGTTGAATGCGGCATCGTGGGAGAGATCGTGGGTGGTTTCTTTATTCGGAAGGGCGAAACGTCCGCCCCCTTCCTCTTTATAAGCAGGGGAAACAGGGGCAGTTCACCCACTTCGCCGGTTGCTACTCCATTCTCGTAAATCTCCGCCGCTCCCCTCCTTCTTCTGAAAGCCGAAAGAGAGCAGCGCTCCGCCCCTCATTGCCACCGACGCCACCGACACCGTCGATCTCCCTCGCCACCTCCGCCATGGCTCCGAAAGCCGACAAGGGGAAGGGCGTGAAATCGGTCGAGGCGCAGTGGCTCGCGGCACTGTGGAAGGAGCGGGCCGTCTTCCCCCCCTCAGCTTGACGCAAAAGAGCTGAGGGAGTACAACTACCTCTTCTGGTCGACGGAGACGCGAGCACATCCGCGCACGAAGGTACTCCCGGCCACCGCTTCGAGATTAGCTCCGAACGGGTACCCCTTCTTCGCGCTGTTCTTCTACTGCGGGCTCTGCCCGCCCTTTTCTGAATTTTTCTGTGACATCATGAACACCTACGGGTTCCGCCTCCTTGACTTCACCCCCAATGCCGTTCTGACCATGGCAGTTTTCGCACATCTGTGCGAAAACTTTGTCGGAGTCCACCCAAACGTAGCCCTCTTCCGCCACTTCTTCATGCCCCGGGTCGAGAGAGGAGAGCCCCTTGCCGGAGGAATCGCTTGGATCTCGAGAACTGGCAAGAAGGACGCCTATCTGGAGGGAGAGCTCTGCAGCAAATGGGAAGAGTGGAAGGCAAAGTGGTGCTGGATCGTCGAGGAGAACCCGCAGCCTTTCACTGCCCTGTGCCAAGCCCCAATAGTGCGCGGCAATGATTGGAGCAATGTGGCCCCGGAGGACGACAGGCTGAAGATTGCCGTCACCCGGATCCTTCGCCTCAGGCTTGCCGGGCTCACTGTAGGCGCAGTTGGCGCAGACTTTCTTCGCCGCCGCATCGCCCCCCTGCAGGAGAGGAGGAGACCAGCCTGGGAGTTCCAAAACTCGGCAGATATCATGAGGCTGCGCCCGGGCCTCAATTTCAACTTCACGGTCTTGGAATTGGACGCAATGCTTCTGGAGCTGTTCAAGCGCGACCCTCAGCACCCATTTATGTTGCCGCGGAGTGTTGTTGCGCTGTGCAACGATTCTTGACTTGACCGCATCCGCGCGATGATGCCATTGTGCGACTCGCACGGAATCGTCCCGACCTAGAAAGAGCCCGCCGACGACGTCGTGCGGGATTTCTTTGATGGCTTGGTCGAAGTGCCGGTCCGCGCTGACGAACAGAAGAGCCTCACCCGCGACACCACCGATGCGGAGATGCAGCGCATTGCCACCAGGCTGGAAGAGGCGGCGGCGGCAGCTGCTGCCGCGGGTGAGTTTGGATTCACCGTGGAGGAGGCTGAGGCAGCGGAGGCGGCAAGTCTTGCCGAGCGCGAGGAGTTTGCCGGCGAGGAAGGGCTTGCCGGGCCTGAAGATGAGCCGAGCGAGCCCGCCGAGGGCGCGGGCGACCCGTTGCAGATCGGCTCTTCCTCCTCCCCACCTTCAGCCAGCTCGCCGCAAGCGGAGCCCCTAGCCCCACCAAGAAGGCGTCTCCGCAGGGCTGGGGATGTGGCGGGGCGGCAGACGAGTCAACAGCCGTCGCAGCGCGCGACGCGCTCGACCGCGGCAAGCACTATTGCCGCGGGAGCACCTCACGCCGCTGCGGCAACCGGAGCGGGATCTTCCCGGTCCATCGCGCCTGCTCCTGCCAAGCAGGCAAGGGAGCCTACTCCTCTGCCTCGCCGCACCGGAGACGAGCCGGACTTCGATCTCTCCGTGCTCAGCTCCGACGACGAAGAAGAAGAGTAAGATCCCCTTGTTGTATTTGTAATCCTTCGATCTTTGCTGTCTTTGTCTTGTATCTGATTTGCCTTACTCTGAACTCATTCCTTTTTAGGACTCTGGCCCAGAGAGCGGCAAAGAGAGCCAAGGCTCCGGTGATTGTCATCGAGGATGACCCCGCCACGACGGCAGAGGACATGTCCGAGACCACCTTGTCGGACCCGGCAATCATTTCTCAAAGCAGCCCCCAGCACAGCCCACCACGTAAGTACATAGTTTACTTCCTGCTTTCAGGCATGCGTGGGTGCTCTTCTTTTGCTGATATCTATTTGTTGGTTCGTGTAGGAGCAGAGCAGCCTCACCAGGAGGGCCCGGAGGCCGCTCCCGAAGCGCTATCTGCTTTGACTACGCCGCCGAGGGAGAAATACCCGGCAAGGGAGCGTTCCCCGGCAAGGGAGAATTCTCCAGCAAGGGAGAATTCTCCGGCAAGGGGCAGTTCTCCGGCGGGGGACAGCGCCAGTGATCCTCCGATGGTGGAGACCACGACTGCAGATCCCAGCACAGGTACCCCTTTTGCTTGAAAACTTCCCTTGGGTTCTTCTTCTTCTGATTTTCTTTTTGAATATTCGCTTGACTTCTCTCCCTTCTTCGATCGTCAGATCCACCTGCCATGGAGCCAATGGAAACCGAGGCCGCCGGTGAGGAGAACGCGCGCGGCAACAATGACGACGCCGCCGCCACCGAAGAAGAGGCCGGCGCCGATGATCCCGCCAGCGAAGAGGCCGCCAAGGCTGCCGCCGCGGAAGCTGGCGAGGAATCTGGCGATCGCACTGACGGCCCCGAGGCCGCAGGAGCGTCAGGCGCTGCACCGACCGCCGATTCCTCTGCCGCTGCCGCAGCGCCGGGCTCCGAAGAGCCCCAGCCCGGCGCCTACTTGAAGGCTGGTGATGGCGTCTTCATGAAGCTCCCCTGGGTGTCGAGCTCCAGGGCGCCGGTCGAAGGATAAACCTTCGACGAAGAGGTGCTCGCCTCCGCTGGGCTGGCGCTTGTCGACGCGCCAAGCAGCAACAACGACAAGCCTGAGGAGGAGCGGCTGCTGCGGAAGCTGCTGTCTCTTTACCGCGCCCGCCAAGCCAACTGGTGTCCTGAGAGGCGCTTGTCGTGAAGGCGGGGGTAGATATTGAGAAGCGCGCAGAGGTGCTCCGGGGTCTCAGGCAGGAGGCTCTCCGGTCTCTGGCGGAGGAGCGGGAGCAACTTCTCAAGGAGCGGAAAGCCTTCCTCCTCGAGAAGGCTGAAGTTGAAGAGAAGCAACGGCTTGTCGCCGAGAATCTATTTGCGCAAGAAGGAGAGTTGGGGCAGCGCAAGGTGAACCTTGACAACCACGAGGAGGAGCTTGTCGCGCGGGAGCAAGCAATTGGCGGGGTCCTCAAGGAAGCAAAGGATGCTGCCGCAGCTGCCGAGGCCGCCAAGAAAGAGCTGGAAACAAAGGTGGGGCAGCTGGAAGCAGATCTCAGGGCGAGCGGCGAGGAGCTTGCCGCGCTCAAACGTGAGCGTGAGAAGGATGACGCCGCTCATGGTGAACTGCAGGGCCTTCTCGCTGAGAGGAGCAAGGTGCTCAGCGCTGCCAAGGATTCCAATGCGGATCTCGAGTTGAAGTTGGCCACTTTGACTCAGACGCTGGACGGCGCCAGGGAGCGGGAGGTGGCCTTGTCGGAGAAGATCAAGGCCGACGAGGCACTGCTGGCAAGTGCTGCTGCCGCCCATGACGCCTTCAGGGAGACAGTGGAGCATTGGACTGAAGGTCTTGTGGATGCTGCCGCAGCCATCGACGGGGAGCTGGCGTAGCTGGGGATGGAGGATTTTGGGTATCCCTCCGACGAGCATCTCCAACCCAGCGCCAAGCTCAGCCTATTCTTCAAAGGCGTGGCAACGGCCCTCCAGCGACTCCGGGAGAGGATCCCAAAGCAGCTGGCCGACGAGTCGCGCAGGATTTGCGCGGGGGCTCTCCAGAAGGTGCTGATGAAGGTGGCCTTCCGCAATCCAGGCCTCAACCTCACCAACGTCCTCAAATCCTTGCCGCCGGACGCTGATCTGGATGCGCTCAAGGCCCTTGTCGCACCCATTGTGGACAAGGTGAGCGAGATCAAGAGGGTTGAGGGCGATCGCGTAGATTAGGCCGCCCGTTTTCTCTTTCTCTTTGTCGCTGCTGGTCATGTTACGAGAACATCTATTAGAGCCGCGACAAGTTATCTTGTAATATAACTCTATTTTGGGTAGAGATTTGCTATGTTATTTCCTTTACTAGATTCCTTCCTTTGTATGTTTTTACCCTACGCTTTTAGGGAACTTGTCGGCGCAGGCACCCGAGCCGCGAGCGCTGAGTGCGGGATGTCAGCAGCCTGCTGGCGGTGCCGCTTCCGACAAGAAACCTTGTCGTGACTAGCTGCAGCACACTTAAGTTGTTGAGCGGACTCGAAACAAAGTAAGGGCGCAACTAGCTACGAGTTGGTTCCTCCGCGCACAGGTTTTCCATACAAAGCACGGTCGTTCGAGGAAGATAACTTAAAAAATTAAAACTAATTGCTCAAACTTTGGCAACTTAGCTTTTCTGTCGTTTGCTTCCCGACAAGGCGAAACTTCCTTAAACGATGCCTGGTCCACACCATTATCTTCTCCTTTCCCTCCCGGCAAACTTGTGTGCGAGGGAACCTTCCTTTCCTTTGTTGAGAAAAAGAAAGAAGAGAAAATAAAGATATGGAGCCTTTCGGCTTGTTATTGCTTACCGGGGGTAGGTGCTGCACAAAGTGTCAGATAACGCATGCAAGAAAGAATATAATGCATGAAATTGACAAGATGTGCGGAGCACATGAGCTTTACTTATGCACGGGATCTGCGCCTGGCTTTGTACAAAGGTTTACATGCAACATCGGCAAGACTTGTACAAAAGGTGGTTGCCGGAACAGGTTCCGGCAACCGCGCCCTACGGGTAAAACTTACGAAGATGCTCAATGTTCCAGGAGTTGCTCACCGGAATGCCATCTTCGGTCTCAAGGCGGACAGCGCCAGGCCTAGTGACTCGTTTCACCCGATAAGGGCCTTCCCACTTCGGCGTCAACTTGTTGGAATTCTTGGCGGACTGAACGCGCCGAAGAACAAGGTCGCCTTCCTCGAAACTTCTGGCTTTAACTTTGCGGCTATGGTAGCGGCGCAAAGCTTGCTGGTACCGAGAAGCTCGTACAGCAGCCTGAAGACGGTCCTCCTCAAGGAGCAGCGCGTCATCTTGTCACAGCTCCTCTTGCTCAAGCTCATCATAAGCGAGCACTCGAGGTGATCCGTATACGAGTTCCGTGGGGAGAACTGCCTCTGCTCCATAGACTAGAGCGAAAGGTGTCCGGCCAGTGGCTCGATTTGGCGTCGTTCTGATCGACCAAAGAACCACCAGCAGCTCCTCAATCCAGTTCTTTCCGCACTTGTGCAGCCTGTCGAAAGTTCTGGTCTTGAGCCCGCGCAACACTTCAGCATTTGCCCTCTCCACTTGACCGTTGCTTCTCGGATGAGCAACAGAAGCGAAGCAGACCTTGGCGCCAAGATCATGGACGTACTGCATGAAGGTGCGGCTCGTCAATTGCGTGCCGTTGTCGGTGATGATCCTGTTAGGGATCCCGAAACGGCAAACAATCGACCTGAAGAACTTGACTGCTGACTGTGCTGTCACCTTCCTCACTGGTTCCACTTCCGGCCACTTTGTGAACTTGTCGATTGCAACGTACAAGTACTCAAAGCCCCCGACAGCTCGGGGAAAGGGGCCGAGGATGTCGAGCCCCTAGACTGAAAATGGCCAGGATAAAGGGATCGTCTGGAGAGCTTGAGCTGGCTGGTGTATCTGCTTGGAATGGAACTGGCACGCTTCACACTTGGTTACTTATGCAGTTGCATCCTGGAGGGCTGTCGGCCAAAAGAAACCTTGCCGGAACGCTTTGCGGGCAAGTGCTCTTGCGCCAATGTGGTGACCACATATGCCTCCATGTATCTCTGCCAACAGCTCCCGTCCGTCCTCCCGGTGAATACACTTCAATTTCACCCCGTTGAGTCTCCTTCTGTACAGTGTGTTGTCGACAAACTGGTACATACTTGACTGCCGGGCTACTCTTTTCGCTTCTTCTTGTTCTTCGGGAAGTTCTCCTGTCTGAAGGAAATGGACAATCTGCTGTGCCCATGCTGGAGCTTGCGGCTCGACAACAAGGACTAAAGGCACATCTGCTGCTGTGGGAACATCCGCTTCTACGGCAAGAACCTGCGGCTCTACCGGAGCTTGATGTCCCCCGGCAAGTTTGCCGGAGCAAAGCTTGCCGGGAGCGTCTGCTTCAACGGAACAAACCCCATGGCTTGCCGGAGCAGACTGCTCCTCAGCATCTTTGGTGTTGATCTTGAGGACCTTCTTGGTGGCGGCTTCGGGGAGCTCTGCCGGAAAATAGTCACCAGAAATCAACTTCCTCTTCTTGCTCTGTCCAGTTGATGGCGTTACGGATGGTTGAGTCAGCTTGTGCACAAAGATCCCTGGTTCCACAGGTAACTTCAGTGCAGCGCACTTTGACAGGCCATCGGCAATGTCGTTCTGAGCTCTTGGAACATGTTCCATCTGCAGACCGTCAAAGTGCTCTTCTAGCTTTCTCTCTTCATCAACATAAGCTTCCATCAACAGACTCTGGTAATTCTTGTTCACTTGGCAGACGACAAGTTGTGAGTCACCCCTGACAATGAGCTTCTTGATCCCAAGGTCTGCTGCGATCCTGAGACCGGCAAGCAATCCTTCATACTCTGCAGTATTGTTCGTTGCTTGCTCCTTGGGAACGTGCATCTGGATTACGTACTTGAGGTGCTCTCCGGTGGGTGCCACAAGTAGCACGCCCGCACCAGCGCCTTGCAGCGAGAAGGCACCATCAAAGTACATCAGCCACTCTTTGCTTGCTTCCTTGATGGGGATGCTCGTTTCTGGAATCTCTTCATCTGGTGTTGGCGTCCATTCTGCTATGAATTCTGCCAATGCTCTGCTTCGGATAGTTGAAGTGCTTTCAAACTTGAGGCCAAAGCTTGACAGTTCCAGTGCCCACTTGACAATCCTGCCTATTGCTTCGGGATTTTGCAGTATCCTCTTCAGCGGAAAACAAGTGACGACTGTGATCTCATGTGCTTGGAAGTAATGGCGCAGCTTTCTCGAGGTCATGAGGAGGCCGAAAAGCAATTTCTGCACACCAGAGTACCTTGATCTAGCCCCCTGCAGAAGGGAACTGACAAAGTAAACTGGGTGCTACACCATTCTCTTCTGCATCTTCTCATGCTCCTGCGCAGATCCATCCTTGTCGGGACCAGAGCTTGCCGGTGAAGTCCCTTGCTTGTCGCTGGATGCACCTGCCGTGGTTGCTGGCTCATCATCCGCCTCCCTCTCCGCCACTAACGCAGCACTAACCACTTGATTGGTTGCCGCTATATACAACAGCAACTTCTCTTGTGGTTTAGGTGCGACAATTGTTGTAGTGGAGGACAGGTATCTCTTCAAGTCCTGCAGCGCAGCCTCCGCCTCCGGAGTCCATTTCATTGGACCTGCCTTTTTCAAAATTTTGAAAAATGGCAGGGCGCGCTCAGCAGACCTAGAGATAAACCTACTGAGAGCAGCTACGCAACCGGCAAGTCTTCGTACATCCTTGATGCGCTTTGGTGCTTTAATCTTCTCAATGGCCTTGATCTTGTCGGGATTGGCTTCAATTCCCTGCTGAGACACGAAGAACCCGAGAAGCTTGCCGGAAGGGACTCCAAACACACACTTCTTGGGGTTAAGCTTGAGGTTGATCTTGCACAGATTTGCAAAGGTTTCGTCTAAATCTTGAATCAGAGTTGCTTTGTCCTTGCTCTTGACCACTATGTCATCCATGTAGGCTTCCACATTTCTGTGCATTTGCGGTTCAAAAGCGTCATGGACTACCCTTGCAAATGTTGAACCAGCATTCTTTAAACCGAAGGGCATCCGTACGAAACAGTATGTGCCACATGGGGTGATGAATGCGGTCTTCTCCTCATCCTCTTCTGCCATGAAGATCTGATGATATCCTGAGTACGCATCAAGAAATGAAAGCAAGTCACATCCGGCCGTGGAGTCAACAATCTGGTTGATGCGCGGCAAGGGAAATGGGTCTTTGGGGCAAGCTTTATTAACATCGGTAAAGTCAGTACAAAGCCTCCATTTCCCGTTTGCCTTACGCACGACTACAGGATTGGCCAACCACGTAGGATGGAGCACTCCTCTGACAAGGCCTGCTGCTTCCAATTTCTTGATTTCTTCTGCAATGAATTCTTGGTGCTCCAATGCCTGTTTCCCGACTTTCTACCTGACGGGTCGCGCATGAGGACAAACGGCAAGATGGTGCTCGATTACTTTCCTGGGAACACCGGGGATGTCAGACGGTTGCCATGCAAACACGTCGACGTTCGCCCGCAGGAAAGCAACGAGCGCGCTTTCCTATTTAGGGTCGAGAGTGGCGCTGATGGTGAAGGTACCACCAGTGCCGTCCTCCTTGGCGGACACCTTCTTGGTTTCTGGTGGAGCTGCCATTGTCTTCTTACACTTGCCGGTGGAGCTCGATGGTGCGTCCTCGACGGTAGCGCAGCACTCCGAAGAGGTGCGCTTGCCGGAGTGGGCATCAGAGCTCTTGCCGGACTTGGTCTTCTTCTTCGCCCCGGGAGCTTCAGCGGCAAGTGACTTGCGATCTGTTGCGGCTGCTGCTTCCCGGTAGATCTTGTCGGCGCAGATAAGGGCATCCTTCTTGTCGCCAGGGACAGAGATGACACTTATCGGGCCTGGCATCTTCAGTACATTGTATGCATAGTGAGAGGCTGCCATGAACTTGGCGAGTGCTGGACGGCCAAGTATCCCATTGTAAGGCAATGGAAAGTTAGCAACGTCAAAAGTGATCCTCTCAGTTCTGAAGTTCAACTCGCTGCCAAATGTTACTGGCAATGTGATTTTTCCCTTCGGCTTGCTCCTCCCCGGATTGATTCCTTGGAACGTGCCGGTCTCTTCGAGCTCGCTATCAGGGATCTGGAGTTTCTGGAGCACCGCGGAGGAGATCAGGTTCAAGCCGGCCCCGCCGTCAACTAGCATCTTGGTGACCTTGAGGTTGCAGATAGTTGGTGAAACCAACATCGGCAAGCACCCGACCGCAGTTATGCGATGAGGGTGGTCCTCAATATCAAAGATGATAGGCGTGCTGGACCATTTCAGAGGCTTGTGTGACTCGATGGGTGGTTCTGCTGCATTGACTTCCCACACCCACTGCTTCAGCTGGCGGTGTGAAGTATGCAGAGAAGCACCACCATCAACGCACAGGACCTGTGTGGCTTTCTGGAACTCCTGCTCATCGGTCTCATCTTCATCCATATCTTCATCGTCGTTGTCATCTTCATCCTTGTCGCGGCCGCGGGGAGGTCTGTCTCCTTGCCACGGCGTCCTCCTCGGCCGGGACGTTTCTTGCTAGCTCCTCTAGCACCTTCCTGGGCTTTCTCCTTGTCGCGCCGCTCGTATTCAGCCTTTTGCTGCTCAACAAGCTGCTCTACCTTCTTGCAGCTCTGGAGGTCATGGCCCTTGGTGTGGTGGATCTTGTAGTATTGCTTGTTGGTGCCGTCCAGCTTGTCGGCGACCGCCACATCTGCGGCAACCTCCTTGCCGGAGCTACCAGCTTTGGGCTTCTGCCGGACTGCTCAACGACCAGCACCTCTTTGCCTCTCTTCTTCCTGTTGTTCCGCCGCCGGTTCTTCCTTGCCGGGGCAGTCTCCTCACTATCAGATCCTGCTGCTCCTGTATTCTCTCCGGGGAGTTTCCTCCCTTCTTCAGCACGTGCACACTTGTCGGCCAGGGCATATAGCTCACTGACATCTCGGATCTTGCACATCGCCATCTCCTCCCGCATCCTGCGGTTTCGCACATTCTGATGGAACGCATTGATTACCGCAGCAGGGTGGACATCTGAGATGTTGTGCTATACACGGCTGAATCTCTGAATGTACTTGCGCAGGGGCTCTCCTTCCTTCTGGGTGAGCAGATGAAGGTCACTCTCTTGGCCATGAGGCTTGTGGCCGCCTGTAAAGGCGCCGACAAACTGATGGCATAGATCTGCCCAGGAGGATATGGAGTTGTCCGGCAAGTGCATGAGCCAGGATCTGACATTGGGCTTGAGCACCAGCAGGAAGTAGTTGGCAAGGATCTTGTCGTCCCGCCCCCCAGCAGCTTGCACCGCGATGGTGTAGATGCTGAGGAACTCCGACGGATGCGACTTGCTGTCGTACTTCTCTGGTACATCTGGCTTGAAATTCTTCATACTGGGCCACTGGACTTGCCGCAGCTCACGAGTGAACGCAGGGCAACCTACCGCGTACGGCAAGTCGCCTGGTTCCCCTGGCGCATGCACGTCAACAGAGGGCCCAGCGCGCTTGTCGGATTGACGTCGCGCTTCTCTCCGGCGCTCGATGCGAGTACAAGCGTCTTCTTGCTGTCGTTCGTGAAGAACTTGGCGCTGATCGCGACGAGCTCGTGGATCTGATGATGCGGTGGAGTCGCTGTCGAGGTGGATCCGATGAGTCGGCGATCTTGGCCTTCGGGATGGAGAGTGCATGGTGGTCGCACCCCCACCGGTTTCGTCGCCACCGGCTCGTGCCTGGCAGTCCTGCCGCGGCCGTGATGCACTTGGCTGCCGCGGAGTGTCGCCGTTGGCAAAGCCGATGAGACTCTGAATGGTGGCCCTCCATTGGTCGATCTTGTCTTCTGCTGGAGGGTAATCCAGGAGCAGTTGAGCTTGCACCAAAGCTTCTGCTGGAGTGGTGGGCGGCAGTGGTGAACGGTGCGAGGAGCGGGATATGCTCGGACTTCTAACTATGTTAGAAGGAGCAGCATCCCGTCCAGGCGACCGTGTCTCGCTCGTGCCAGCATGTTGGCGTGCATGCTGGTCTTGAGCACCCCGAGATCCACCAGCTCGATCTTGGCCCAACAAACGTATGGTACTGTGAGGACCATGATGCTGTCGGTCCTGTGCCTCCTGAGATGGGCGAGGAACATGTACGGACGTTGAGGTCTGTGCAGCCTTGTCCTTGGACCTGGCAGCATCGTAAGCTTCCTCATCGACGTCCGTTCTTCCGCCGGCGTCCACTCCACCACCCGTTTGCTCCAGTGGTGGTGGAAGTGACGTGGACGGAGCAGCTGCCACCGAAGTCTTCTTCTTCGGTGGCATGTCGATGAAGAGAATGAAGATCTAGCTCGTGTGGACGCTGGATCAGGTTCACACAACCTCGACGCCCCCTACCTGGCGCGCCAAAGATGTCAGGGAAATTGATCCACGAACACCTATGGGGCCGGTGGACCGAGCCCCTTTCGGTTCGGCGGGGGGCGGAGGTCGCACGAAGAGCAGATTGAGGCGAGGCACACGAGCAGTTTACCCAGCTTCGGAGCTCTCCGGAGAGATAATACTCCTACTGCTGCTTGTCTGATTGTATTGTGTTCTTGCTCGAGTGCGCTGAGTGCTACAGTACACACGAGGCCGAGCGTGAGTGTTCTCTGGTTCCCAACCGAAGCGAACCCCCTCTACATTGCGCATGGGCCTCCTTTTATATGCTCAAGGGGTCACCGACAGGTGGCAACGCAGAGAAGGGTAAAAGTGGAAAAGGGGTTGCGGTTGGTACAACCACCTGCACAGTGCATCCTACCTAACCCTGACGGCAGGGGACAAAGGCATTGAATGCCCGTCTGCGTCGCCCAAACAGTGTAAAAAGGGACCATCAGGGGCACCACCGCTCGCCATGATGGCAGTCTTGTCAGCTTCGCATGCCACTGCGCACCGCTGGCTGCACAGCCTCTCGCCACGCGCGCCTGGAAAGGCCCTCAGGGCGACACGTTGGTGGATGTGCTGGAGCATGGGTACAGAGTGGTAGCCTGCCGCGGCAAGCGCCTTGCCGCGGCCGTTGTCTTGTCGGGTCCGGAAGCTTGTCGCTCACCGGGCCTTGCCAGGACGCGCGGCGTGTTGTGGCAAGTTCCTTGAAATGCCTTGGTTGGCCTTCCCGGCAAGCTCCTCTTGCCGGGGTCTTATCTCCTGAGCTTAAATACTTTGTTCTTGAATGTCTCCAAAGGAACCACGGAGGACCTTGGTGGTTACCCGGCAAGCCTTGCCGCGGGGTGCTGCAACTGCCTGTGCACAAGTTCGGGATACTAGGGTACCCCTACTCTAGTACACCGACATTAACCATCCGGAGTTTGTCAGAAGTTGTCTTTCCATTTCTTTTCACCGGAGGCCATCGTTCCCGAAGAATTCTTCGTCCTCACATTTCAGCTATCGTTATCTAAATATTCCGGTGCTTCGTTCAAGTGTTCTTTAATCAGCTCATGATCTCTTTGTTCTCTTGCATCTAATCCCCTCAAGAATATTTGTTCTTCTAATTCTTCCCGGTGATTCATTCTCTTTCGTCAGTAATTGTACATTTTTTATGGTGGTTCCTTAAGATTGTTTTTCCGTGATTATCATATCAATCCATTCCTTCTTTCAATCCTACCGGTGGTTCATGAAGACCTTCTCAAGTTTGCGACATGTCACTTCTCAATCCTTTTCAAGAAGAATAAGTAGTATGCAAAAATCCATGGCTAGTCATCAATTTAATTTGATGAAGGATAAGCATACAATAAATCTTATTCTTATTTCATCCAAGTAAAGTAATCCCTTCCTTCGGAGTTTGTTCGTGATTCTAGTTCCAAGTGTTTTCATCTTTTCTTATCCGGAGTCCAATTTCCTCAGCCATCTCGTCGAAACCCCCACCTAAATCATCGCAAGGCTTTAATCTTATTCTTTCATTCTTCATTCTATCTCATCATCCTTTTTGTCAACGGAGTTCTTCACGGCGGTCCGTCAGTATTTAATTCATTCCTCAAGTGTTCATGAAGATTCTTATCGAAGGAGTTCAAGTATCTTTTCTTCTCAGCTATTCAATCATTTCCGTTTGCGGCTGGTTATCACCTCATAATTTCTGAGATGTTATCTATAAGACCACAACAAGTTTATTCTTTCGTTGTTGATTTTCTCAACAACTCCGTTCAATCCTTCCTTCTAAGTTCTTTTCATTCAACTCTTCCAATTCTTCCGGAGGCTTTATGTTGTTCCTCTCATCAAGTATCGTTCCATCTTCTCGAGTTCATGTTCTATTCTTTCCATTTTCATTCGGAGTGCTACCTAAATCCTTTCAGTCTTATTCGTATCTTATCTCGTTCTAACCGGAGTGGTTTCATAGTCTATCTGATTCCGTGAGCTTTTGATTCTCGTCGTTCCTCTCTCTTCTCGAGTGCTCTCGATTCTTTGCTTCTTCTCGAGTTCTTGCTTCACCTCATCCTTTTCCCTTCCGTCTCGGTCCTAAGATCTCGGGACGAAATCTCTTGTTAGTGGAGGAGTGTTGTAACGCCCCGGATTCGTTGCGCCAGGTGTCTGCCAGTTATTCGCCGTCGTTGCCATGTCATTTGCTTGTGTGTTGCATTTTATCATGTCATCATATGCATTGCATTGCATACGTGTTCGTCTCATGCATCCGAACATTTTCCCCATTGTCCCTTTTGCAATCCGGCGTTCCTATGTCATCCGGCGTCGACTTCTTGCCTCTCTTCGTGAGCGGGTGTTAAATGTTCTCGGAATGACTCGAGGCTTGCCAAGTGGCCTTGGTATAGCACCGGTAGACCGCCTGCCAAGTTTCGTGCCATTTGGAGGTCGTTTGATACTCTAACGGTTAACCGGGTAACCGCAGAAGCCTCCTTCTCTTTGCAGCCCAACACCCCTTCCAAAGTGTCCCAAAACCCATCTAACTCCCCTCCATGCTCTCGTTCGTTCGATCACGATCGCGTGGCCGAAAACCGCTCCTCATTTGGACTCTCCTAGCTCCCAGAATCTATATATACACCCTCCCCGAAATTCCGCAGTCCAAACCCCCGAAACCCTAGCTTTTTCCCTCCGCGCCGCGCCGGACATGTCCGTCCGCGCCGGACGCGTCCAGCCGCCGCCGCCAGTGAATCAGGGAGCACCACGTGGCACTCCCCGCCGCCAGCCGCCGCC
>NC_057813.1:289346307-289411923 GCF_018294505.1 Triticum aestivum | reverse complement strand
CGTGGCCCCGAGCGCCCCGCGACCCGTCCTGCCGCCCCTCGCCGGCCGTGACCTCCGGCGAGCCCGGCCCTCGCCCCCGCGCCTCCTCTCCTTCGCCCCCGGCCAGATCCGGTCACGGGAGGGCCGAATCCAGCCGTCTCCTCCTCCGGCGAGCTTCCCCGACCTCGCCGGCCGCCTCTCCTCCAACTCCGGCGAAGCTCCGGCGAGATCCTCGCCCGTTGACTTTTCCCCGAGGTCCAATTTTTCACTAAGTCCCCAGATTCCAGTAATTATCATGCCATGTTTGACCTATTGTATCTCTACATCCGTAGCTCCGTTTCGTGCGTGTAATATGTTAAATTGTTCGCCTCGAAGAGTACATCATTTCATTCCATTTCATCATGTTTATTTGAGCTCATCTTCATGCCTGAATCTTTGTTGCAAGAGTGCTTCATGATGTTGTCTGCTGCCTGTTATCAGAACGAGCTCTTTTGTCATTTTTGCCATGATTGATGTGTGCATCCTATGAGGTTGATGTCTACATGTGTTTTGAACTATGCCATGCCATCTTTACAGAGGTGCTTACCATGTATTTTTGTGACCAATGTGGTGACTAGCACAAGCATGCAAACTAGGCATCGTGATGTTGCTGATTTTAGTCCCTGTTCTGCTGTTATTTTGATGCCATGTAAACTTGATGCTACAGAGAGATCCATGCATATTTTGAGATACTTCAGTAAGGGTGTTTTGAACATATGGTTGTTGTCTATCCATTCATGCCCCTTCTTGAAATTATGGAGTAGCCTAGCATGTCATTTTAGTGCTCTACTTTTGCTTCAAAATGTTTCCTGGCAGATTGTTTACATGTTATTCAATTTAGCCAAGGATACTACAGTTGATCCTTGCATGCTATGGACTTGTTCTTGCCTTGGTTGATTACATAAACATGTCTTCTTACTGATGATATGCTTATCTTGTCATGCAATGACTTGTGGTGAGTGAATCGAGCTTGTTAAGTAGGGTACTTGCTGTTACTGTTTTGCTAGCCTGAATCTGTTATTTCGTGATGCTATATAAACATGCTTCTACAAATCATTCTATGCATAATCTGGAGATTATCATTAAATATGTTTTGTTCTACATGTCATTCTCTACCCATCCATGCCCCTGGTTGCATTTATAGCTTGCTATAGCTTGTTCAAATCTTGCTCCAAAGTTGCTTCATAATGTTGCTGTCAGCTTGTTAACATTAAGTTCAGTTGTTGCCATGTGTTTTGCTAGTGATACATGTACCCTATGAACTTGCTCTTGCCATGCTTAGCTTCAAAAATATGCCTTCTTAATGTTGGGTACCTTGCCATGCCATGTATTGCTCTGTAGTGAGTTGCACAAGCTCATTAATATGCCTTCATAATTTTGTTTCTGCCATGTTTGAATCTGTATTATAACTTGCTATGTTTACATGGGTGCCATCATATTTTCTGATCCTTTTTGGCTTATGGTCAGTAAGGGACTTTTGATCAATGCAATTAGTAGGTTCATGCCATGCCTTTGCTTGCCATGATAAGTTCCTGTAGCATGTTGTTTGATAGCTCTAAACATTTCAACCTGATGTTATTTTCTGTAAAGTCTGAAATTGTTATTACTTGCAATCTTTCCATGTGTGTTTGAGCATGTTCTAGTGATTTCTAGAGATAGCTCAGTGTTCATGTCTTGTTGTGCTTTACCTGTACATCATGCCCATGTCTTTTGTTATTATGTTGAGGTGCTGTAGCATATTGTTTTGATGCTTGCAATATGCCTAGTTGCTGTTTTGGACAGCTTGTCCTTTAAACTTGTATAGTGTGCATGTGTTGAACCGTTGCTCCGTTTTGAGTGTGCTCTATATGAAACTTGCTTAGAATTGCATGTAGCTTCATATTAACATGTTGCATTCTTGTTTTGAGGTGTTTGCTTGATGTTTGTATGCATTTTGCATCAATGCCATGTTTAACTTGTTTTGCTCATATCTTCTAGGCAGTAGCTCCGAACTAATTGAACTTTATATGTAACTTGACTAGAATCTCGTGTAGATCATCTTGGTGCATCTTAACTTGCTGTTTAACAACTTGAACATAAGGTTTATTCAGATCTGGACCAATTTCGAAATATGCATATGAGGACTTACCGGAATTGTTATATGTTGTTCCCAGCCTCATTTAAACTTGCTTTGATGTGTTGCTCTTGTTTGCATCATCTCTTGCCATGAGTAGCTTCATGTAGCTTTGTCATGCATCATGCTTATTTGTGCATCATGTCTTGTCTATGAGTGGTGTGTTTACCATGTTGTGGGCTTCTTCTCGATAGTTCCCGTATCGTTGCGATCGTGAGGATTCGTTCGTCTACGCTTGGTTCGTCTTTGTGGCTTCATCCATTCTTATTCTTCATGGACTCGTTCCTCTTCCTTGCGGGATTTCAGGCAAGATGACCGCTACCCTGGATCTCACTACTATCATTGCTATGCTAGTTGCTTCGTTCTATTGCTATGCTGCGTTACCTATCTTTTGCTCATCAAGCCATCCCAAATTGCCATGTCAGCCTCTAACCTTTGACACCTTTCCTATGCAAACCGTTGTTTGGCTATGTTATCGCTTTGCTCAGCCCTCTTATAGCGTTGCTAGTTGCAGGTGAAGTTGAAGATTTCTCCATGGTGGACAGGTTTATGTTTGGGATATCACAATATCTCTTATATTATTAATGCATCTATATACTTGGTAAAGGGTGGAAGGCTCGGCCTTTTGCCTGGTGCTTTGTTCCACTCTTGCCGCCCTAGTTTCCATCATACCGGTGTTATGTTCCCGGATTTTGCGTTCCTTACGCGGTCGGGTGATTTATGGGACCCCCTTGACAGTTCGCTTTGAATAAAACTCCTCCAGTAAGGCCCAACCTTGGTTTTACCATTTGCCTCACCACCACCTACCCCTTCCCTTGGGTCGGCCAACCCAAGGGTCATCTTTATTTTAGCCCCCCCGGGCCAATGCTTGTCTAAGTGTTGGTCCGAACTGAGCTACCTGCGGGGCCACCTCGGGGCAACTTGAGGGTTGGTTTTACTCGTAGCTAGTCTCATCCGGTGTTGCCTTGAGAACGAGATATGTGCAGCTCCTATCAGGATTGTCGGCGCATCGGGCGGCTTTGCTGGTCTTGTTTTACCATTATCGAAATGTCTTGTAAACCAGGATTCCGAGTCTGATCAGGTCTTCCTGGGAGAAGGTATATCCTTCGTTGATCACGAGAGCTTATCATGGGCTAAGTTGGGACACCCCTGCAGGGTATAATCTTTCAAAAGCCGTGTCTGCAGTTATAGGCAGATGGGAATTTGTTAATGTCCGGTTGTAGATAACTTGACACCAGATCCGAATTAAAACGCATCAACCGCGTGTGTAGCCGTGATGGTCTCTTTTCGGCGGAGTCCGGGAAGTGAACACGGTTTCTGGGTTATGTTTGACGTAAGTAGGAGTTCAGGATCACTTCTTGATCATTGCTAGTTTCACGTCCGTTCCTTTTGCTCTCTTCTCGCTCTTATTTGCGTCTGTTAGCCACCATATATGCTTATTCGCTGCTGCAACCTCACCACTTTACCCCTTCCCCTCCCTTTAAGCTTTGCTAGTCTTGATACCCATGGTAATGGGATTGCTGAGTCCTCGTGGCTCACAGATTACTACAACAACAGTTGCAGGTACAGGTTTATGCGATGATCATGACGCGAGAGCGATGCTTGCTTGCGTTGAGTTCTTCTTCTACTTCTTCGATCAGGGGATAGGTTCCAGGTCGGCAGCCTGGGCTAGCAGGGTGGATGTCGTTTGAGTTTCTATTTGTGTTCATCCGTAGTCGGATGTTACTCTTATGTATTGTGATGTTGTATCCGTGTGGCATTGTATGCCTTTTGTATGTATCCCCATCTATAATGTAATGTTGATGTAATGATATCCACCTTGCAAAAGTGTTTCAATATGCGGGTCTATCCTTGGTGGGACCTTCGAGTTCCTTTTGGATAGGGTCGCATATTGGGCGTGACAGCTGACCTATCCGGTGTTGCCCTGAGAACGAGATATGTGCAGCTCCTATCGGGATTTGTCGGTGCATCGGGCGGCTTTGCTGGTCTTGTTTTACCATTGTCGAAATGTCTTGTAAACCGGGATTCCGAGTCTGATCGGGTCTTCCTGGGAGAAGGTATATCCTTCGTTGATCGCGAGAGCTTATCATGGGTTAAGTTGGGACACCCCTGCAGGGTATAATCTGTCGAAAGCTATGCCTGCGGTTATAGGCAGATGGGAATTTGTTAATTGTAGATAACTTGACACCAGATCCGATTTAAAACGCATCAACCATGTGTGTAGCCATGATGGTATCTTTTTGGCGGAGTCCGAGAAGTGAACACGGTTTTTGGGTTATGCTTGACGTAAGTAGGAGTTTCAGGATCACTTCTTGATCATTGCTAGCTTCACGACCGTTCCGCTTGCTCTCTTCTCGCTCTTATTTGCGTATGTTAGACACCATATATGCTTAGTCGCTGCTGCAACCTCACCACTTTACCCCTTCCTTTCCCATTAAGCTTTGCTAGTCTCATTAAGCTTTGCTAGTCTTGGTACCCATGGTAATGGGATTGCTAAGTCCTTGTGGCTCACAGATTACTACAACAACAGTTGCAGGTACAGGTTATGAGATGATCATGACGCGAGAGCGATGCTTGCTTGCGTTGAGTTCTTCTTCTGCTTCTTCGATCAGGGATAGGTTCCAGGTCGGCAGCCTGGGCTAGCAGGGTGGATGTCATTTGAGTTTCTGTTTGTGTTTCATCCATAGTCGGATGATGCTCTTATGTATTGTGATGTTGTATTCGTGTGGCATTGTATGCCTTATGTATGTATCCCTATCTATTATGTAATGTTGATGTAATGATATCCACCTTGCAAAAGCGTTTCAATATGCGGTTCTATCCTTGGTGGGACCTTCAAGTCTCTTTAGGATAGTATCGCATATTGGGCGTAACAAGTTGGTATCAGAGCCTTGACCGACCATAGGAGCCCCCTTGATTGTTGGCCGTTGTTGAGTCTACAAAAAAATTATTTTAAGTCTTAGTATTATATATATCGGAGAGTAGGATTCTTTTTACTCCCCGGTCTCTTCGTCGCTCTGGTGAGGTCTCCTGACGTAGATGTTTTGTCTTTCCTCTCCTCAAATTTCACTAATTTTTTTTAGGATCACACAGGTACCTTGGAATTGTTCCGATGGTTTTGTGACGAGAACATTATTCTTGGTGCCTCCTATCTTTTATGTGGCATTGACCCGGGGAGTTGAGCTCTGAGGTGTTGTCGTCAAAATTTTATCGTTGCAGTTCTGGAATACCTGAGTTTTGCCGACATCGAAAATATCTTTTATGCAGTTGTTGGTGAGATAACCTTGACGTCACCCAGTAGTGGGGAGTTCGAGAGTATTGCCATAACTCGTATAACGGATGCTTTTTGAAGGTTGAGGTACACGATTTCCGGAGTTTTCTTGGTTATGTGTTGACGGATGGATACAGCTGGATGTAGGAATTGTTAGTTTGGGTGAGATATATTGCTTCCCCTGTATCACCAACACCAGATTGCATAACCAGAAAGTTTCAGGAGTTTTATAGGTGGGAATTCAAGTAGCTCCTAGAATATCTTTTCGACAGATGCATGATATGGGATTGGGTAAATCTCTATCATATGTATTTGTTCCGGCTTATTCTGCAAGCCAAATCCTTTGTTTTATTTTATTTGTGGTATTCGAGTTGCTTGAAAGTCAAGTGTTGATTCCATACCTTTCCTAAATGGTGTTCTCATATTTCTATGGGAGTGCTAATCCTTTTGATCATCGAGATTGTCATGTCAATTCTTTCCAACCGGCGTGCTTCTCTTCAAGTGGATCCCATCATTTTTCCCCATCCGCAAGATCAACTCTAAGTTTTCTCATCGGTGTTTGTTTCATCCATCCCAAGTTGCCTTTGTTTTCCCGCCCTCCCACCCTTTTTCTGCAAGGACTCATATATGTTAATCAAGTATCCATTTATTCATGTGAAGTCTCTTCATTCTTTTCAATCAATGTTCTTATCCGGTGATTCTCACGAAGATACTAACGGAGTTTCCAGTTCATCATCCTTCGTTCTTTTTCTTCTCCGGTGGATCCATTTCAAGCTTTCAGTGTTGATCATATTCTTTTCCTCGTGTCAAATGATTTTTCATACTGGTGCACCTCTTAATCTTTCACTTCTCGCTATTCATTTGTTCTGGAGTGCTGAAGATATCTCAGAAGATTGGAGTTTCCATTCTTAATCCGATCAAGCTATTTGGAAATCATTATTTCATTCAAGCTATTTAATTAAACCGGTGCAATCTCTCTTTAAAATCATTTCCAACGGTGTTTTCTTTTTAATGGGCCCTAACCCACAGGTCTTTCCCAGGATCTTACCTGACTCTTCAAATTATCAGGAGCGATTCTCAAATTCATTTGAAAGTTCGACGTAAGAATGAATTATCATCGGTCACATGCCTTCTCCAAGATCGTTTTCAAATTCTTTCATCGTTGGTTCAACCTTTCTAATTTTCATCCCGGAGTATCTCAACAATTCTTGGTGGTGTTCTTCGTTGTCATTCTCGGATCTTGAAGACCGAAGAAGGATTTCTCTTAAATCTTGGTCCGTTCTCTTGAAGATTCATAGTTCTAGCTTATGTCATCCTCTCATAATTGTTTTCGATTGTGAGAATTCTTTTCAACCATCTGATGCATTTCAGGAGTTGCTTCCTTTCTTGATAATCCAAATGCCATCATTTCTGAATATTACTCATTCTCAACCTTCAACTCTTGTTCTCCAAATCTTACCGGTGAATCGTTCAAATACCCTCTAGTCAGTTCATGATCTCTTCGTTCTCATGTATCTAAATCGCCTCAAGTATCTTCATTCGTTTTCCAATTCTTCCCGGTGAATTGTGCCTTTGCTATGGTCTTTTTCAATTCTTTTGATGGTTCGTTCAAGATTTCACTTTCTTCGTTATCGTATCAATTCATCCATTCTTTTGTTGTTTCAATCCCACCGGTGGTTCCATCAAGACCTTCTCAAGTTTGCTCTATATCTCTCTTAATCCTTTCTACGAGAATAAGTAGAATGACAAATCCATTGCTTGTCATCAATTTAATTTGATGAAGGATAATCATACAATAAATCTTATTCTTATTTCCTCGAGGTGATTCAATTCTTTTATTTCCGGAGTTCCAAGTTTTCTTGGTTATATCGTCGCAAAGCTCCATCTAAATCATCGCAAGGCTTCACCTTGTGTTTTCAACTTCTCTTTCTTTTTATCATCCTTTTATTACCGGAGTTCTTCATGGAGGCTCTACATGGTGGTTCGTCAAGGATTCTTGTCATTCTTCAATTGTTCTTCAAGATTTCTCTCGAAGTTATGATCCGTCAAGCCATACTTCAAAATAAACATGGTGCTCAACACATGTTTTGTTTTGAGGAGTTCAAGTATTCTTCTTTTGCATTTCGAAGTGCAATTCCTTCTACCTTATCTCTTGAGGTGGTGTTATGTCATTCTTGACAATTTGAGTTCGTGTTTCATGATTCACATGTTGTCAAGAATGAGATATGCTAAAAACCATCATTTTTCTCTTTGATCATGAGGTATTTTAAATCCATCAATCTCTTTGTTGGAGTTATCTTGGGTTATATTTCACCTAAAGCCTTCCATTGGGAATGTTGCTATTTGTGGTGCTTATCATTGATCCAAGCTTTCTCCATATCCTTCTCGGTGAAAGAGGTTTTTCATCTCTTCGTTGATCTCAAACAAGCAATTGTTTTTCGTTAGTGGCAGAATGTCATCTCATAGTCTTGCGATGTTTCCATAAGCCCACTACAAGCTTATTCTTTTTGTTGTTGGTTTTCCAACAACCCCATTGTAACCATCTTGGAAGGGTGCTTTCCAAGCTCATTTGTGGCACAAGTTGTCATTTTCTTCTCCGTCCCTTTATCCCAACGGTCTAACTTATATTCTTTCGTTACAGAGTCATTGTGATGTTGCTCTCCTCACCCATTCCCGCGTTTGGTCAAGATCATGTTCTTTTCGTGCTTATCCATTTAACAGGAGTGTTGTGTTCTCATTCAAGTTCTTTCATCTTATCAAGTTTTGCCTATCGTTTCAATCGGATTGCTGTCTGAAATCCTTCTTACCCCTTGTTCCATTCCTTCAATAGTTCTGGAGGCAGTGTGTTGTTAATTTCATCAAGTATCCTCTCATCTTGTCAAGTTCATGTTCAATTTCTTCCATTTACAGTCGGAGTGCTGTCAAAATTATATCATTCTTATTCATTCTTATCTCGTTTCAACCAGAGTGGTTTCGAATTCTATCTTGTCCATTAAACTCTTGATTCATGTCTTTGCAACCTTCAAGTTCTTGTAATGTTCCTTGTTCCTCTCTTCTAACAGAGTGTTTGCAATCTCGTTCATCTCTGTTGTATTCTTTCTTTTATATTGCTCAACCTCTTAAGGTTCGTGGTTTCACTCGTTTGTTGAAGAAGCAACTTAGTTTTACCGCTTATCTTCCTCTTCCTTTTCCCTCTGGTGCCATCCTAGATCTCGGGACGAGATCCTCTCGTAGTGGTGGAGTGTTGTAACGCCCCGGATACAACTTTCCATATTCGTAACTCCAACTCTTGCCTTTTCTGGAGATGCGATATGTTATTTTTCTTCATGGTTGGGTTTTTGTCTATTGTTTTGCATTTTTTTTGTTATGCATCTCGTCTCATGTCAGCATGCGCATTGCATCTGCATGTTTTCCAAAACTTGCATCCGTTCGGGTTCCCCCGGTTCTTTCTGTTGTCCATTCTGAGCCCCAACACTCTCACACGCGCCCGCGGCACCTCTGAAATAATATTTTATAAGCGGCATAAAAATGTTCTCGGAATGGGATAAAACTTGTCGAGCGGTCTTACTATAGTGTAGACAGGCCGCCTGCCAAATTTCGTCGCATTCGGAGTTCGTTTGACTGCCCAACGTTAAATATATAACCGCGATATAGTCGGTCTAGCGTCAGACGTTTTCGGTATTCGGAAACTGTTGCAGGGCCTCTCTTCTGTTCTCTCCTCTCAGCCCGAGGCCTCTCATCACAGCCCGTCTAGCCCTCCTACACTTCCCCTCCGCTCCGGACCGTCCGATTATGATCGAACGGCTCCGAAACCCCCTCCTAAAACCAAACCCTAGCCATCCCTGCCTATATATGGACACCCCCCTTCCAAATTTGACAGCCTACCCCTTCCCTAACCCAGCCGCAGCAATCCCCCCTCCTCCTCGGGATCTCCGCCGCCTCCCACCTTCATTTCCACGCCACCCGTTCCAGCTCCGCCACTTGGCGCCGCCGCCGCCGCACCCCGAGCCAACCGGGGACCTCCACGTCGCCCCAACACTCGCCTCCTCCAACCCGCGCCCTCCACGCGTCCCCCTGGCCCTCCTCGGGCCGCCCAGGGCCCGGCCGGCCCATCCGAGGCCCGCCGCAGACCGATCTGGGCCCGAGCGCCCCGCGCCTCCCGCTCCCGTTCTGGATCGAGCAGAGGATCCCTCAACCCCGAGCCCTCGTCGCCGCCACCAGCCTCCACCGCCGCTGGTGCCCTCCGCCACTCTGAGGCCGTCCCTGCACCCTGCTCTCTTTCTTCTCCTTCCCCGTGCCCTCTCCCTCCTGACTGCTCTTGCCATTTCATCGTCCGCAGCAGGAAAACGCCATGGCCGCCCCTGAGCTCCGTCTGCACCGTCGTTGCCCGGATCCGGCGCCGGCCAGCCGGATCCGCCCCGTCCTCACCTCGCCGTGCCTTCTCTGCAGTCCCTCGCCTCGCCGCCCTTTCGCCTCGCTCACTGGAGCTCTGCTCCAGGCGCCGCCCGCAGCTCTGCATCGAGCAGAGGACGAGCGCCTCGAGCCCGCTCGCCCGCGTTGACCGCGGCCACTCCAGCGCCTGGGCCAGCGCCTCCCCAAGGCCCAGTGCCCCTTCCCGGCCTACCTCTCCACCGCCTGGGCTTGGCCCATGGTGAGGCCACCCCGCCGACGCCCCTGTGTTCTTTTTCCTCCTGTTGGTCTAGCAGTTTCGACCCATTCTTATTTTTTTCTGTCCAGCGATTTTAGTAATTATCCAGGAATTAATGTTTTACAGAAAACCCCCTGTTGTTCATGCATTTAATAACTCACAAAATATGCATCATATGTAAAATTTCATACATGTAAAATGCTTAGAATTTTGTGTAGATTAATAATATGCCACTTTCATCCATGTTTAAAATGTTTAAAATGCTGTTTGCATTTATTTTTGCTAAATGCCATGTTAAAATGCTTTATTTCATAACTAATTAACCGTAGCTCCATTTTAAATAAACTTTATATGTAAATGGGGTGGAAAAATGCCTAGTTTAACATGGTGCACTTTATTTTCCTGTTTAACAACTCTAAAATTATGTAATAGGTAGAACAGTACCAAATCTAAAATATGGACATGATGTTTTTCTGGAATTGTTGTTTGTTGTTCCGGCCTCATTTAAACTTGCCTAAATAGTTAGTTTTGTCATGCTTCACCTCTTGCCATGTTAACCAACATTTAATATTGTTGAGTCCCTAACCGGGAGTGAACTAAATAATTGATGTGGTGTTTTGTCAATACGCAACTCGTTGCATATTGAGCTCCACTTAACTTGTAGTATTGTTTGTTGCACTTTGCCATGCCATGCCTTATTAAACCGGACATGCATCATACTTGTTTGTGCATCATGCCATGTTTATGCTTGTGCATTTACCATGTTGTTTGCTTCTTTCCGGGTTGCCTTCGGTATCGTTCTGGAGTTGTGAGGATTCGTTCGACTACGTCCTCTTGTCTTCTACATGGACTCATTCTTCTTCCTAGCGGGATTTCAGGCAAGATGACCGCTACCCTGGATCTCAATACTATCATTGCTATGCTAGTTGCTTCGTCCTATCGCTATGTTGTGCTACCTATCACCTGTTTATCAAGCCTCCCAAATTTCCATGAACTTCTAACCTTTGACACCCTTCCTAGCAAACCATTGCTTGGCTATGTTACCGCTTTTGCTCAGCCCCTCTTATAGAGTTGTTAGTTGTAGGTGAAGTTGAAGATTTCTCCATGGTGGACAGGATTTTGGTTGGGATATCACAATATCTCTTATATTATTAATGCATCTATATACTTGGTAAAGGGTGGAAGACTCGGCCTTATGCCTGGTGTTTTGTTCCACTCTTGCCGCCCTAGTTTTCGTCATACCGGTGTTATGTTCCCGGATTTTGCGTTCCTTACGCGGTCGGGTGATTTATGGGACCCCCTTGACAGTTTGCTTTGAATAAAACTCCTCCAGCAAGGCCCAACCTTGGTTTTACCATTTGCCTCACCACCACCTACCCCTTCCCTTGGGTCGGCCAACCCAAGGGTCATCTCGATTTTAGCCCCCCCCCCGGGCCAGTGCTTGTCTAAGTGCTGGTCCGAACTGAGCTGCCTGCGGGGCCACCTCGGGGCAACTTGAGGGTTGGTTTTACTCGTAGCTAGTCTCATCCGGTGTTGCCCTGAGAACGAGATATGTGCAGCTCCTATCGGGATTGTCGGCACATCGGGCGGCTTTGCTGGTCTTGTTTTACCATTGTCGAAATGTCTTGTAAACCGGGATTCCGAGTCTGATCAGGTCTTCCTGGGAGAAGGTATGTCCTTCGTTGATCACGAGAGCTTATCATGGGCTAAGTTGGGACACCCCTACAGGGTATAATCTTTCGAAAGCCGTGCCTGCGGTTATAGGCAGATGGGAATTTGTTAATGTCCGTATGTAGATAACTTGACACCAGATCCGAATTAAAACGCATCAACCGCGTGTGTAGCCGTGATGGTCTCTTTTCGGCGGAGTCCGGGAAGTGAACACGGTTTCTGGGTTATGTTTGATGTAAGTAGGAGTTCAGGATCACTTCTTGATCATTGCTAGTTTCATGTCCGTTCCTTTTGCTCTCTTCTCGCTCTTATTTGCATCTGTTAGCCACCATATATGCTTATTCGCTGTTGCAACCTCACCACTTTACCCCTTCCTCTACCTTTAAGCTTTGCTAGGCTTGAGACCCATGGTAATGGGATTGCTGAGTCCTCATGGCTCACAGATTACTACAACAACAGTTGCAGGTACAGGTTTATGCGATGATCATGATGCGAGAGCGATGCTTGCTTGCGTTGAGTTCTTCTTCTGCTTCTTCGATTAGGGGATAGGTTCCAGGTCGGCAGCCTGGGCTAGCAGGGTGGCTGTCGTTTGAGTTTCTGTTTGTGTTCATCCGTAGTCGGATGTTGCTCTTATGTATTGTGATGTTGTATCCGTGTGGCATTGTATGCCTTTTGTATGTATCCCCATCTATTATGTAATGTTGATGTAATGATATCCACCTTGCAAAAGCGTTTCAATATGTGGGTCTATCCTTGGTGGGACCTTCGAGTTCCTTTTGGATAGGGTCGCATATTGGGCGTGACAGCTGACCTATCCGGTGTTGCCCTGAGAACGAGATATGTGCAGCTCCTATCGGGATTTGTCGGTGCATCGGCGACTTTGCTGGTCTTGTTTTACCATTGTCGAAATGTCTTGTAAACCGGGATTCCGAGTCTGATCGGGTCTTCCTGGGAGAACGTATATCCTTCGTTGATCGTGAGAGCTTATCATGGGCTAAGTTGGGACACCCCTGCAGGGTATAATCTTTCGAAAGCCGTGCCTACGGTTATAGGCAGATGTGAATTTGTTAATGTCCAGTTGTAGATAACTTGACACCAGATCCGATTTAAAACGCATCAACCGTGTGTGTAGCCGTGATGGTCTCTTTTCGGCGGAGTCCGGGAAGTGAACACAGTTTTTGGGTTATGCTTGACGTAAGTAGGAGTTTCATGATTACTTCTTGATCATTGCTAGCTTCACGACCGTTCCGCTTGCTCTCTTCTCGCTCTTATTTGCATATGTTAGCCACCATATATGCTTAGTCGCTACTGCAACCTCACCACTTTACCCCTTCCTTTCCCATTAAGCTTTGCTAGTCTTGATACCCATGGTAATGGTATTGCTGAGTCCTTGTGGCTCACAAATTACTACAAAAACAGTTGCAGGTACAGGTTATGCGATGATCATGATGCGAGAGCGATGCTTGCTTGCATTGAGTTCTTCTTCTGCTTCTTCGATCAGGGATAGGTTCCAGGTCGGCAGCCTGGGCTAGTAGGGTGGATGTCATTTGAGTTTCTGTTTGTGTTTCATCCGTAGTCGGATGATGCTCTTATGTATTGTGATGTTGTATTCGTGTGGCATTGTATGCCTTATGTATGTATCCCTATCTATTATGTAATGTTGATGTAATGATATCCACCTTGCAAAAGCGTTTCAATATGCGGTTCTATCCTTGGTGGGACCTTCGAGTCTCTTTAGGATAGTATCGCATATTGGGCGTAAGACAATGCATGCTCGGACTTGGCTAGAGAAGCGAAGGGGCAAGTGCGGAGCGCCGCGGGCCCCATCAGCCTGCGGCCTTGGGCGCCGCGTGGCGGCTGATTGGACGTGGGCGTCTCCGCTTCCCCATGTTGCCTTGGAAACTGCTCGACTTGACAAGTCCCTGCATGCAGAAATGGGTCATGATTACCTGCGATCGTGGAGGCCAACGGTTGGCCTCCTCTGGACTATAAGTATGGATGGGTGAGAGCCCCCATAGTCCATCTCTTTCTGCTTCACTCTTTCTCCCTCGCCCTTGTTCCACTTCACGCCAATAGCACCGATCCGCCGGTTCTCAGCAAAAGAGAAGGGGAGGCCCCTCGAGAAGGTCCCGACCTGCTTCCGCTGAAGAAACGACCGATCCCCGGCCGTCGGGACGTGGTCGCGTGGTAGGAGACGTCGAGGGCCTTGGTACGAGCGGCTGCCGCCTGGGTTCCCGCTGCCCTTGTACGCCCGGGCTGAGGGCCCTAGAGAAGGAGACGTCGAACGGCACCGCCTGCGCCGCCGGGGCGCTGACGAGTAACGGTAGTGCACGTTGTCGCCCCCGGGGTCCATACCGAGGGCTCTTCTCGCGAGCTTATGCTTCACGCCGCCATGCCTCCAAGCTCTTGGATTCGTCTTCCTCCCTCCTTCTCCTTCGAGATGCCGCCGAGGGGGCCTCTCAAGCTCTGGCTGCAGCTCGCTGACTGCTGTACCCTTGTGACTGGAGCGGAGGTCGAGGTTGTCGCTCCGGGCAAGGTCTACATGACCCGGGGCTGGGGCGAGATTGCCCGGGTGTGCCGAACAGGGGGTGCCCTCGTAATTCATCTTGAATACGATGGTGCCTCCTTGATGTTCTTCAAGGTCTTCGACGCGGAAGGACGCCAACTGGAGTGCTGCCCCAAGGAAGGCGGCCGGGGCGTCGAAGTGGCGAGGGCCAGGCCTGCCAACCGCTTCCTCAGCAGCTCCTCTGCTGGCAGCAGAAAAGCCGGAGGGACCAGCGAATCTCCCGAGCTTCTCGCGACTCTGGAGACGTGCAACGATAGCTACGAGCCCCTGAGCTCGCATCGCGCTCGGAGCAGGGTAGCTGCATCGGGCCGCCAACGCCGCCGATCTGGATGGGGTTGGCGTTGGCGCTTGGTGGCCCACTGTTGATGATGGCGTTTCCTATGGAGGCGTGCATAGTTAGCGTTCCTTAGGATTGGCACCTTTGGTTCCCTGCGAGGAATCAAAGAAACACCCCGCGGGGGTATGTAAGGCGTCTGCCATGTCTTTTGTGAATATTATCCTTTCTATGGAGTGATGCGAGATGCTTGTCCTGTCCCGGGTCGGCTCCCCTTTTCTATCCTCACGAGGGCTTGATGCTCTATGCTGACAGGTCCCGGTCCCTAGGCAGGCTTCAGCCGTCGCTGGTATGCCAGGTCGCGATGCCGTGGTCAAGGCCAGGAGGTGAGCGGCCCAAGGTCCAGTAAGAGCCCCCAAGGCGCGATGCTCAGGAGGTCCCCTTTAGTGCTCAAGCAGCCTCCGCTGGGCAAGAAAGGAAGGTAACATCGCTGTGACAGAGCTGCACTAGGCAATGGTTTAGCATCGTGTTGATTTAGCTTTTCCAGGGGCGTGACTTATCTCGTGAGCTTGGTGTTGTTCTTTGACGAGGTGCTGGGCCTACGCGCCGGCAGCTGGTGTGTCACTGGGTCAGGCCCTCGTGAGCTTCTCCCCTCTTCCCCGCACTTTACTTCATGCTCTACGTCCTCAGGTCCCGGCCCTCGAGCAAGCTCAACCGCCGCTGGTATGACAGGTCGCGATGCCATGGGTCAAGGCTAGGGGGGGGAGGGCTAGAGAGCCAGTAAGAGCCCATGAGTCGTGATGCTCAGGCGCCCCCTTTTAACGTGCGAGCGGATTGCACGGGAGAGAGAGAGAGGGCTCACGACGCCTCCCACGCCATTCCTTAGGTGGATCCTGTACACCAACACGAGAAAAACAAGGACTGCCATTATAGTTGCCATGCGGCCATTGGTTGCTCCGAGAGAGTGATTGTGGCACTAAGGGCCTGGTGAGGTAGCGCTTTGCAGGGCTGCCGCGGCCAGAGCTCGACCACTCAGATTTATCAACGTTGCAGGGACGGACCCATGCGCAAGCGCCGTGCCAGAGCGAGCGGCTCCAAAGGTAGGTGTCAATCGAGCAGGCGATTATCTCAAGCAGATTAAGCATGAAGAAGCAAATCAATTTAGATAGATGCGGAGAAGTGTACACGCCACTGGGTTAGGCCCAAGCGGCTTGGGGATGATGCAGCCCGAGGGGCGCCCCCAACAAGGTACTGGGAACGGGGGTCCCTAGACTTGCCTGTCTGCGGCCTGCGGCGTGGCTCAAAGGGGGCCCAACACGGCCCATCTTCATCAACAAAAGCTCAAGACCCTCGCGAGGGGCCAAGCCTCACGGGGCGGACGACAAGGAGCTTCCTCAGGCACGGCCTCGTCAGGCTAGCTCATGAGGAGGCGGAGAGTTCAAGGTGGGGTACCTCGCAAGGTGCCCATGACGCAAGCCATGACGACCGAGGGCGCCGGCCGAGCGCCAGCCCGCGCAGTGTCCCTCTTTTCTCTTTGGTGCAAGGGGAGCAAGCGCAGGCGAGAGCATCAAGCAAAGGCATCCATTTCGGTGCAACAAGACCAAGACCAGTCCAACGGCAGGATGGAGGTCACCATGGAGCCCAAGTCGGCGTCACCACCGGAGCCTTTGACAGGCGAGGACCAACTTTAGTCAGGATAAGTGTACTAGATGTTCCCCTTCAAATTGGCCAATTGTTGGCGCCCTTCCCGCTCAATATTTGGGAAGAGGCCCAGGGCCTTCGCCTATAAATTGGACTAGCCACCCACAGGGTAGAGCCATGGAGAGAGGAATCTGGGGAAAAGATAGGCATCTAGAATCAACCCCTCCAAAGGGACACCACCACCACAAGAACAGACCCTCGCGAGCCTGTTCTTCCTTGTATTGTTCATCATCAGCCCAAGAGGCAATCCACCATGCCACACACTGGAGTAGGGTATTACACCACAATGGTGACCTGAACCAGTATAAACCATGTGTCTCTTGTGTTGTTCTTCTCATAGTTTAGATCCTAGTGATTCGGCGAGGAACAGGTAGGTAGAAGGCGAAACCTCCGCGTGCACCCCAGTGTTCGAACCTCAAGGGTCTGCCGGAACCCTAAATCCAACATTTGGCGCGCCAGGTACGGGTGCGCCGGGATCCACCTTCCGCCACTTCTTGTCCCGCCGCATCGTCATCACCATGTCCGGCGACCAAGCGGGCAACCCTGCCCCCTGGGCAGCTTGGCCCGCCAGCGCAGAGCCGCTCGCCCCGGGCGACCCAACGCCCCAGGCAGCTCGCAGTCCGCAAGGCGCTGCGGGCCGTGGGCGACGCGGGCAGACCCCGACAGCTCTCACACCGTGACAGACACGTCGGCATCAAGAGCCTCCAACCACGCCGCGGCCACGATGCCGTACACTCGCCGGGAGCAGGCGAACTCAAGGGCCGCGCTCACGGTGGCCCGAGAGCTGCTGTAGTGCAGGCTGATGGAAGGCGGCCGCGACGTGCTGCTAGAGCGGGTGGCAGAGCTCCTGGGCTTCGCAGCCTTGGGGCTCACCCCTTCTGCACTCAACTCCCGCCTCAGGCCCAGAGCAGCCCGCGTGGGGGCCCCACGCGCGCCCGCGGGCTCCAGGGCTACCCAGCACCAATGAAGCCGTCGGCACCGGGCCAGCGGCTGCACTGACTCCGCTCCCCGCTGGCGAAGAAGGATTCACCACAACCCACGGCCCCAGTGGGCCGCCGCGCTACCACCACCAGGTTGGCACATCAAGCAGAGCTGCATGGCGCGCGGAGCATCATGACGTGGCCTTTGGGGTGGCGGCCCCCGAAGAGTACGTGCCCTGCATGTTGGACCAAGGGCACCCGCGTGAGGGCGAACAAGGCTAGCTCCTCAGCCCAGGCTGGGGGGATGAGGCACCAGAAGCCGAGATCTTCCAGGAGCCCCGGGGCGGCCCCACCGGCCACACTGGAAGCGACGATTATCGGGTACCGCTAATTCCTCAGGAGCAGGCATACGCTAACCATATGTTGCAGGAGATGCAGGTCGCCACAGCGAGCAGCTGCCCCGCTCCCGCAGCCTCCTACCCTTCAGGGGAGGGGCCGAGATCCGACATCACCACCGTGGCGTTCGGAGCAAGGCGTTCCCAGGAGGTAGGCCCTCCGTTGGGGAGGCGCCTCAGGGCCTGCCCCTGGCGGAGGACCCGTGGTCGTCGGGGGAACCGTTGGCGACCGCTCTACCCCATCGGCGGTGTCCTGGTTTCCGGTCGTCTTTGATGGCACTAGAGTGTGGCGCAAGGCGGGGCCCTCGTCTGGCGATATGAAGCAAGGCCGGTACCTGTGAAGAAGGCCCAGCGCCTGTGAAGCTCGACGCCCCGTGACACTCTCACGTAATAATGAGTGGGGCTGTACACACCCCGGAGTCTCAGGGGTTCCGGCCTTAGGCCCTGGGGCTCCCTCCCACGCCCAGTGGCAGCACTTAGCTCCGCGCTGGTGAGAAGACGTCCAAGACTAGACTAGGTGCCGGACGCGGCCTTTTCTGCCTTCATTGCTTTTCCCTTGGTTGTTGCTTTCCCCCGCTGGATTTAAGTTGGATTCGAATTTGAGATTTGCGTGTGTTCGGGGAAGGGGTGCTTAGTCTCGTTCAAGCAATCTCTCGCGTTTCGGTTACGACCTCGCCTCAGCTGCCTCCCCTCGTGAGCCCCTCGCGAGCCGGGTTTTGCTTAGCTTGCGTGCAGCCCAGACTGCCGCCGCCATATCTTCTCAGGAGGCTTTTTCACTACAGATCCTACGGATTCGATCAAGGGGCATTCGAGACACCACGGCCTCCCACGTATTATCTCAAGACCCGCACGGGATAAAGGTAAACTAGGCATCCGGTTCTTCACATAGCCAACCACTTGGCGCGGGCACATGGGCGATACAGCACCCACTAGTACGCTGAACATAAGCTTTACATGAGGGGCACCCCCTCCTAAAATGCTCTTACAATTGGCAGGTCGAAAGCCTGAGTTCTATTCATGCAGGGTAAGGAAACGGGAGCAATGCACGGTCAGTCGGATAAATCCCCCAATACATCCTCAGGAGCAGCACCCGAACTGTCGCTGGTGTCGCTGGCCTTGCCATCGCCCTCTGCGTTGTCGCCGGCGGTGTCAGGGCCGTTCACCACGCCGCCCTCGTCGGTGGCCACGATCGCGTCATCATCGTCTGAAGCGAAGGCCCTGACAAGAGCGTCCACGTTGTCTTCCACCCAGTCCGCCAGGTCACCCCGGACGGCCTGGGGAACTAGGGCGATGGCGGCGTCAAAGTCGAAGTGAGGATCCATGTTCTGGAGATGGCTGAAGACATGAGAGAAGGCACGCCCGAGCAGGGCGCGGCTCTTTTCCTCCACCAACCTGTTGGCCCTGACCGACCGAGCCTCCAGCTGCGTCACGATGTCGGTGAAGAACTGAAGGTTGCCGGCGTAGTTGGTTGCATGCGGCGCGCCAATGGCCGCCTCGCAGATGTTGCCCAAGGCCGTGTTGGCTCTCTCCCGGAGCGTGGTGAGCATGGGGGCGTGCTCATGTTCCAGGAGCCGCCGCTGGCATATCTCGTCCGCATTCTGGTGCGCAACGGCGTCAGCCTCGTCCAGCCGTTGGCGAAGAAGAAACACCTCGGCACGAGAAGTAGTCGACTCCCCCTGCGCCACTTCAAGTGCGGCCCGCAAGGCATCAACCACCCGCGTAGCTTCCTCCAGCTTGGTCCTCAGGGCGGTGGTCCTGCCTTCAGTCTCGGTCCGGATCAACGCCAGCCTCTCCTAGAACTCGCGCTCGAGGCTCGAGCGCGCTGTTGCCACCCGACGTCTGATCTCCTCCAAGACACGGGTTTCCCGTGTAGCGACATCATTCTCCTCTCATGTCACCAAGCGCTCCCTTGTCTCCAGGCGTTCGTACTCACGTGCGCGTTCGGCGGCCTCTAGCGTCAGCGCTTCCTCACACTTCTGGAGCTCCACTGGGTCACCGGAAGTCACCTTCATCGACGCGAGAGCCGCCTCGCACAGCTCCACCTGCTCCTCCAGTGAGCGGCACCAGGCCAGGAGTTCCCATGCCCGCTCTTCCATCGCCTCTCGCCCCTGGTCAGCTTCTCGGGCTTCCTGAACAGCCTGGGAACGGGCCACCCGAGAGGCCGCCAGCAACGCCTTGGCCTCCTCATCGTCAAGGTCGCGTTGGCGGAGCGTGAGGGCGACTGCCGCCTCCAGCTCGCGCCTCTCCGCGACCAAGCGCAGGCCCTTGGCCTCAAGGCGCGCGTCTTCATCAGCAAGCTCCTCACCAAGCAGGCTCACCGCATCAGCCGTCCTTCGAAGGAACCCTTGGCGAGGAGCGCGACGCTCCCGAGGGCGCTCAAGTACGTCTTCCACGCCGTCATCCGCCCCAAGCAAGCGCCGGGGGCACTAATTAGTGCTCCCCCTTCGAGCTGGGGGCTGGGGGCTGGCGCCCTTGAGGCGACGGGGCGTGCCTCGCCAGAAACCCGGCCTGGGGCCAGTCCATCCCCAAGTGAAGAGCGCCGGGAGTACCCCGGCCAATCACTGTCCACGACCAGACGAGAAGCCCGCGGCAGGCTGGCTAGGCCCCGAGAAGGCTCGCGAAGGAAGGTCATGAGGCGCGCAGGGCCACATTGCGCCTCGGGGTGATTCGTATCTTCGACCGACCTCACCACAAGGGCTCTACTGCTCGGAGCGACCGGAGACGGTGGAGAAGGCGGAAGCAGGGGGATGGCTCCTCAGTCATCTCCGTGAGCTCGGGAGGAAGGGCCCTGCAGAGCAAGGTTCAGGAAGGGCAGCAGAAGAATCTTAAGCTGGGAAGGGAGAAGGCTTACTCATCGATGGCGAAGTACTTTCTACGCTTCAGAAGGCGACAAGGGTAATCATCGCCCAGGGCCTCCCTTCTCTTCCGGAGGGCCTCAAAGTCCACACAGAAGCGGCCCAAGAGTTGAGCGCAGGGGTCAGCCTGTGACAAGGAGGGAACGTCAAGACGACCCGCGCCAGGGGTGTCTGCCTGATGCGCGCCGCCGGTCGCCTCGCCAAGAAAAGTGACCGGGGCCTCGGAGGCCTCGGCCCCGGGTGCAGCAGGCGGCTGCTCGCCGCCCTCAGCCTCGGCAGCACGGGCTCTAAGGGACACTCCCTCTTGAGCGCTGCCCGACGCTGTCGCCTCGGCGGGGGCACCGTCGGCCTCCGGAGGTTCATGCCTCCCTGCTCCGCCACTTGAGGAAGAACCGCCCCGACCAATTGAAAGGGCGGCCACTGTCATTAGATTCTCGCGAGGCCCCTGGAGGCCGAGGGGGCGCGGTCCCCATTCGTCGAAAACGGGCATCTGATTCACGAAGTCTCTCCTACCCGAACAGAGGTACAGCAAGGCCCCCACTTGCTAGATGCTGCCAGGGTTGGGGTCCCCAGTCAGAACCAAGAGTACCTTCCTCAATGCTTCAGGCGTCAGGTCCTCTTCCTGGAGCCTCATACGATCCCCGCGCCCGTTGAAGGCCCACATTCGGTGGGAGTGGCGCTGGAGAGGGGCGACCCGGCGTAGCAGGAACTCCTTCACCACCTTGGGCGCCATCACGTCAAGCGATCTCAAGCACTCGGAGCGACGCCAGACGAAGAAGAGCTGGGGGCTTGTGAGCGTCTCCTGGCTCCAGCCCGAATTGGGGACAGCAGGCGAAGTCGGCTTCGACAGCAGGGGGCTGGGCACCCCCACGTCCACATACAGCCACCGCTCGCGGAACCCAGGCGCGGGCGGAGGAAGACCAAAGTCAATCCCTGAGGCCGCCGTCTCGGGTGCAGTGATGAAGCTCGCGCATCCCGAGCATTTGGCAGGGTCGACGAGGTGCAGAGCGAAGAAGTGGCGCAACAGGGCGACCTAAGGGATGATGCCTACCATAGCCTCGCAAACGAAGGCGAAGACCACCAGAAGAGTAATGGGGTCAGGACCCAGATGCATCATGTGGATCTGATAATGGGAGAGCACGACGTTGAAGAAATCCGAAAAGGGGGGAATTAGCCCCGCCCACAGGGCATCGACGAAATAAGGGACCTCGGTGATTATCCTATCGATGGAGAACCGGGACGCGGGTCAGGCCGTCGTCCTCCCGCATTCATTGAAGATGGTGTCCAGGGCCGAGCTAACCTTGCCCAAGCCCTCTCGATTGACTATGATCGACCGGTGCACGGCGGGGGCTGCCGACGGCGGGGGCCGCCGACGGCGGCTGGCAAGGCGAAGGCATGGGTCCCTTCCCTCTCCCCTTCTTCGTCGGAGCCATGGTGACGGAAGGGGGGGAGGAAAGGTTCGAGATTGGCTTCAAAGCAGAAGCTGGAGTTCGAAAGGAGGAAGGACAGAGGGCACACGAGCAACGGAAAGGGGAGTGGTTGTGTACAACTGCAAGTCCGCCTAGCCTGGCACCAAATGAGGAGGCGTGGGGGAACAGTGCCACCCGCGTCCAATCAACCGACACGCGGCACCCAAGGCCACAGGCTGTTAGGGCCCGCGATGCTTCGCACTTGCTCTTTCGCCTCTCTGCTCGGCCAAGTCCGGGCGCACCTTGGGCCCGGGGGCTACTGTCGGTGTTCTGGGAACGGGGGTCCCCAGACTTGCCTGCCCGCGGCCTGCGGCGTGGCTCAAAGGGTGCCCAGCACGGCCCATCTTCATCAACACAAGCTCAAGACCCTCGCGAGGGGCCAAGCCTCGCGGGGCGGACGACAAGGAGCTTCCTCAGGCACGGCCTCGTCAGACTAGCTCACGAGGAGGCGGAGAGTTCAAGGCGGGGTACCTCGCGAGGTGCCCATGACGCAAGCCATGACGACCGAGGGCGCCGACTGGGTGCCAGCCCGCGCAGTGTCCTTCTTTCCTCTTTGGTGCAAGGTGAGCAAGCACAGGCGAGAGCATCAAGCAAAGGCATCCATTTCGGTGCAACAAGACCAAGACCAGTCCAACGACAGGATGGAGGTCACCATGGAGCCCAAGTCGGTGTCACCACCAAAGCCTTTGACAAGCGAGGACCAACTTTAGTCAGGATAAGTGTACTACATGTTCCCCTTCAAATTGGCCAATTGTTGGCGCCCTTCCCGCTCAATATTTGGGAAGAGGCCCAGGGCCTTCGCCTATAAATAGGACCAGCCACCCACAGGGTAGAGCCATGGAGAGAGGAATTTGGGGAAAAGATAGGCATCTAGAATCAACCCCTCCAAAGGGACAACACCACCACAAGAACAGACCCTCGCGAGGCTGTTCTTCCTTGTATTCTTCATCATCAACCCTAGAGGCAATCCACCACGCCACACACTGGAGTAGGGTATTACACCACAATGGTGGCCTGAACCAGTATAAACCCTGTGTCTCTTGTGTTGATCTTCTCGTAGTTTAGATCCTAGCGATTCGGCGAGGAACAGGTAGGTAGAAGGCGAAACCTCCGCGCGCACCCCAGTGTTCGAACCTCAAGGGTCTGCCAGAACCCTAAATCCGACAGATACATGCCGCGGGGACGGACCCACGCGACCTGGGAATGATGCATCCCTGAGTGCGCTCCCAGCTGAAATGAAACTTGAGAGAAGTCACCTGATACCATTGCAGGGCGAGTGTCGGAGTAGCTGACGGTGCATGGTGAAGAAGACAATCCTCATGAGCCTCCGGAGCTCCGAGCCTCGGGAGGCTCGAGAGGTCCGGGTGGCTCGGTGAGGTTCATCTCCATTTCCTCCAGGAGTGCATGGTGCCTGGCCACCTGAGCTTCCAGGATGCTCCTCATTAGGCACTGGTGAGCAGTAGCCGCGTTCGGCAAGCCGAAGGGCATGCGAACGTAGTTGTGCGGTGGACCCTCGCAACGCCCCATGCGCGAAGGCCAGAAGCACTCCTGAGACGCGACTCGATTGAGCCCTGGGTAGTCGATGCAGATGCGCAGCCCGCCATCCTCGCCTGGATGAGGAGCTACGCTGGGTAGGCGGCAGTTGCCGCGTATGACTCTCGATTCTTGCAACTCCTGAGCGACCTTGGTGATGAACTCCTGAGGGTTGGGCCCTCCTTGTCTTATGCTTTCCTGAGGGAAACATGCCGCGAAGCACGCCTCCAAGTGGTGCCCGAGCGCCTCCCTCGTGACCTTCGCAAAGTCAGCGGCTCCCCAGGAGAGAGCCCCCGAGCCTTGCTCGAGGAGGGCGCCAGGCGCACCTTCCTATGCGATGGAGGGTGGCGCCCCTTGGATGGACGCATGTCTGGATGTGGCGCCTCCAGAGGTGCCTGCCTCCTGAGGCCTTGAGCCAGGTGATGTCTTCTTCTTCTTGGGAGCTGCTTCAGGAATGTTTCCACTCTTGCTGTCTGGGTCCTCGATTAACGCAGCTTGGAAGGCGCGCTCAAGAGAGCACACCACAACCTTCTCTTCACAAGGGACCATAATGACTCCGCCACTTCCTGGCATCTTGAGGACATTGTAGCCATGGTGAGTCACTACCATAAACTTGGCTAGAGCGGGATATCCGAGGATTGCATTGTATGGCAGGCGAATGTGGGCGACATCGAAGTCAATGAGCTCGGTACGGTAGTTCTTGCGCTGCCCAAAGGTGATAGGGAGGCGGACCTGCCCTATCGGGACAATGAAACCATCAGTGACTCCTGAGAAAGGCTTGGTTGGTTGAACCTGATCGTATGGCACTTGGAGATTGTTGAACGTCTTGAAGGACAGGACGTTGAGCCCTGCTCCGCCGTCGATGAGGGTCCTGGTAACTTGCACATTGCTGATGACTGGGGAACAGAGCATTGGGAGCACACTGGCCGTTGCCGTGCACTTGAGCTGATCCACTGAGCTGAACGTGATGGCGCACGCAGACCACCTGAGGGGGTGCGTGGCCTCAAGCTTGGGGAGGACTACATTCACCTCGCGAGCAAACTGCTTGAAGATGCGCTGAGAGGCTGGGGCCTCGACACCTCCCAAGATGCAAGCGATTGCACGCGGCTCCTGGAAGCCCCCAGCCGCCTCGTCCTAATGATGGTCGTCATTCCTTCTTGGCGGCGGTGGCAGAGGAGGAAGTCATGTGTTGCCTTGTGGGCGATCCTCACGAGGCTGATCCCTCCAAGCCCCCTCACGAGGCTGGTCCTGCCAGCGGTCCTCGCGAGGCCGGTCACGCCACCCTTGGCGAGGGCCTCGGTCGTCCCATCATCCTCCACCTCTTCCTCCGCCTTGGCTGTAGCCCCGATCGTTACGCTCGGGGAGTTGATCAACACAGCCTTCTCGCACGACCTTGAGCTCTTGGCATTCGTTGGTGTTGTGGGTGTGGAGATCGTGGTACACATAGTACCGGCTGCCTTTGGACGACTCCGGCTGGTCCCTGCCGCGCTTCATGTCCGGCTCTACTGCGAGCACAACTGCTCCCTTAAACTTCACATCCTTGTCCTTGGCTCTCTTCTCTTTTGGGTCTGCAGCTGGGAGCTCAAGAAGGGAGAGGCATCCCTCCTCAACCCTTGCGCACTTGGTTGCCAGGTTGGACGACTCCAGAGATGTGCACAGATCTTCGTGGATTGCCAGTTCCTCCTTCATCTTGACGTCGCAGACGCTGTCAGAGAATGCAGAGATGATGGCCTCCTCGTCACCTTGGGAATCTTGAGGCGAGCACTATTGAAGCACTGGATGTACTTCTGCAAGGTCTCTCTGGGTTGCTGCTTGATGTGGCGCAGGTCACCCACGGCCGGAGGACGGTCGCGAGTGCCCTGAAAGTTGGCAATGAAGCGAGTGCGCATCTCGTCCCAGGAGGAGATCGTGCCAGGAGGCAGGTTCAGGAGCCAGGTGCGGGCACCGTCCTTGAGTGCCATGGGAAACCAGTTCGCCATGACCTTTTCGTCCCCGTTGGCGGCTTCGATGCCCAGCTCGTAGAGCTGCAAGAACTCCATGGGGTCGGCAGTGCCGTCGTAGTGAGGGGGCAGGTCAGGTTTGAACTTGCCCGGCCAGGCGACACTGCATAGCTCGGTGGTGAAGGCGTGGCAGACTGTGGTGGCCACCGGAGCCCTCTGCTGATGCGGGGCTTGCTCTTGGGGATTCCCGCGCGCCGCTGCCTGGAGCAGCGCGGGGTCTTGACGTGCCGGCACAGGGATGCGGTCATGGCGTGCCGGTGCCGGGAGCACGCGAGCACCTTCTTGGGGACGAGGGATTTCTTGGCTGCTCCTTTCTTGTCGTGCGGGCGCCGGACGCGGTGGATCTCGTCCTGGGGCCGCGCGCCTTGGAGCCAGGGCGCCTTCTTGGGGAGGAGGTGGCGGAGGCACCTCCTGGGCTGCACCACCCGCGCAGGACGGAGGGTGAGGCAGCAAGAGGGATGGCGCAGGGGAGCCCCCTGCGGCACTGACGAGCTCGGTGATGCGAGCGAGCCACTCCTCGTAGAGGTCATCGACGGGACGGTAGTGCAGGAGCTCACGCGCCAGGAGCAACGCGGCGTGCGCGTCCGTGGGGGCGCAACGGCATGGGACGACGAACCAGCTGGAGTCAGTGACGGGGTGGCGGCGCGGCCTTCCCGCCACACCGAAGGATGCAGCGACGGGGCCTGCTGCTCGTTCCCTGCCGGGCCGGTGGCGGCGTTGGCGGCAAGCGATGGGGAACAACGGGGACACCCACCGACGGGAGCTGTCTGGGCGACGCGGGCAGCGAGAGCAGCCCGACGCTCAGCGCGAGCCCGACGAGCGTCAGCCATGGACACGATGGGTGATCGAATGCGGAACAACGGAAGAAAGATTCCGGGGCACCCCCTACCTGGCGCGCCAAATGTTGGATGTCGGGTTCCGGCAGACTCTTAAGGTTCAAAGTCTGGGGTGCGCGCGAAGATCTTCCCCCTACCTATCCGCGTCTGATCGCCTCGCGAGAATCTATGATAAACGATGAACAACACGAGGGACACAAGATTTATACTGGTTCGGGCCACCATTGTGGTGTAACACCCTACTCCAGTGTGTGATGTGGTGGATTGCCTCTGGGGCAGATGATGAACAGTACAAAGGAAGAACTGCCTCGCGAGAGGTGTTCCTGAGGTGATGCGGAGTTCTACTTGGGGTGGATCTCCCTGCCTCTAGGTGATGTTCTGGATGCCTTCTGCTGCGGTGACTAGCCCTATTTATAGGGGCCCTGGTCCTCTTCCAAATATTGAGCGGGAAGGGTGCCAACAACGTCCATTTTGAAGGGGAACATGTAGTACAAGTTATCCTGACTAAAGTTGGTCTTCGGCTGCCAAAGGCACTGGTGATGACGCCGTCTTGGGCTCCACGGTGACCTCCTTCTTTCCGCTCTGCTGGTCTTGGTCTCGTTGCACTGAAATGGCAACCTTTGCCTGATGCCTCGGTACTCCGCGCCTGTGCTTGCCCCCTTTGCACCAAAGAGGAAACAAGGATAGTACACCGGCCAGCGCTCGCCTGGTCTCGATCGTCACGGCTTGCGTCACGAGCACCTCGCGAGGTGCCCCTGCCTTGATCTCTCCGCCTCCTCGCGAGCCTGCTTGGCGAGGCCGCTCCTGAGGAAGCCTTGTGTCATCTGCCCCACGAGGCTTGGCCCCTCACGAGGGTCTTGAGTCTTGCGCAAATGAAGATGGGTCGTACCGGGCCACCACTCGAGCCACGCCGCAGGTCGCAGGCAGGCAAGTCTGGGGACCCCTGTTCCTAGAACACCGACACTCTCGGCGGACGGCGCTGCGCTCCCGCGCACGTCGTCAACATTGTCCTCCGCCATCAGCGTCGGCGGAGGGCCCTGAAGTGGCTCGCCCCCTGTCGGCAGAGGGCTGGGGGCTGGCACCCCCACAATCACCGGACGGGCCCCGCAAGGGACCCAACCTGGCGCTGATCCATCCCCTGAAGAGGAGCCGAAGATCGACTTCAACCATTCGCTCTCCATGATTAGAGGAGGAGCCTAGGGCAAGCTGATCACGTCCCGGGCCAGGTCGCGAAGGATAGGCGGCAAGGACCGGGCTCGAGGCACCGTGCATGCCGGCTTGCCTCCCCGGACAAGTCCGCGTCAGAGGCGGCACGCAGGCTCAGGGCGCTCAAGGCCGTCGATGGGGGAGAGGCCTGAGGAGTTGGCTTCTCGGTTGACTCCGCAGGCTTGGCGGGAGAGATCCAGATGGGCCACAGTCAGTGAAGGGAACAGCGAATGAGGAATTACAAGAAGGAGGGACTTACTCATCCATGGCGAAGTACTTCCTATGCTTCAATGGGTGGCAGGGGCGATCGCTGCCCCCGGAAGCCTCTTTCCTCTTACGGAGGGCGTCGAAGTCTATGCAGAATCGGCCCAAGCTCTCGACGTGAGGGCCGGCGCGTGGCATGGACGGCGAAGCACAAGGGCGGCCTGCCTCAGGGGCGCCTGGCTGGGAGGAGCTATCAGGCGCCACCTCTCGGTGGCCCGCTGGGGCCTCAGAGGCCCCGGCCTTGGGGGCCGCAGGTGGCATCCCCTCGTCAACGACCACCTTAGGATGAGCTTCGCAAGCTCCAGAGGATGACGCCTCAGGAGCCCCGTGTGACATTGGCATCTCGACACCAAATCCCCCAGCCTCCAGCGATTCTTGCCTCCCTGCACCACCTCTTGAGGCAAGATTGACATGGACGACGGGGGGAGGAGCCACAACAACGGGATTTTCGCGGGGCCCCACAAGGTCAGCAGGGCACAACCCCCATTCATCGAAGCAGGGCATCTGCCTCACGAACTCGGCCCTGCTCAAGCAAAGATACAAGAGGCCACCCCCATGCCGGATGCTGCCCGGAGAGGGGTTGCCCGTCAAGACTTTCAGCACCTTCCTCAGCGTTTTAGGCGCAAGATCCCCATCCTAGAGCCTCATGCGGTCTCGATGCCTAGTAAAAGTCCACATCGGACGGGAGTGGCGCTGGAGAGGAGCGATGCGGCACTGGAGGAACTCCTTCACCACATGGGGCGCTGTCACGCCAAGCGCCCTCAACCTCTCGAATCGGCACCAGATAAAAGCGAGCTGGGGGCTCGTGAGCTTCTCGTGACCCCAGCCTGGATTTGGGATAGCAGGCAATGTGGGGTGCGCGAGCAGGGGGCTGGGCACCTCGATGTCCACGTATAGCCACCGCTCTCGGAACCTGCTCATGGAAGGAGGAAGGCCAAAATCAATCCCCGAGGTGGCCGTCTCTGGCACGGCCTGGAAGCTCACGCACCCCGAGCACTGTGATGGGTCGGTCAGGCGCATGGAGGAGAAGTGGCGCAGGAGAGCAACGGAAGGGGCAATGCCCACCATGGCTTCGCAGACGAAGGCGAAGATAGCAAGAAGAGTAATGGATTGGGGCCCGAGATGCATCATATGGATCTGGTAGTGGGAAAGCACCGCATTGAAGAAGGCAGAAAAAGGAGGAACCAGGCCCGCCCAAAGGGCGTCGGCGAAGAATCGAACCTCTGTGACGACCCTGTCGAAGGAGGCATGGGACTCGGGCCAAGCCGTGGTCCTTCTGCACTCATTGAAGCTAGAGGCAAGGGCGGAGCAGACCTTGTACAAGGCTTCCGGGTTGAGTATCAGCGACCGGTCGACGCTGCGCGCAGCTGCCGGAGGCGAGTAGGACGAAGGCGCGGGCTTCTTCCCCTTTTTCTTTTTTGTTGGCGTCATGGCAACGGGAAGGGGGCAGAGCTCAAGATGGATTGGAGGCAGAAACACATGCTCAAGGAAGAAAGGGGAACAAGAAGCACACGGGCAACAAGGAGAGAATAATCGTGTACAGTTTCGTGGCCGCCTAGCCAGGCGGATATTGGGGGAGCGTGGGCAAGCGGAGACGCCCACGTCCAATCAACTGCCATGCGGCGCCCAAGGCCGCAGGCTGTTGGGGCCCGTGGCGCTCCGCACTTGCCCCTTCTCTTCGCTACTAAGCCAAGTCCGAGCGTGCCTTGGGCCCGGGGGCTACTGTCGTTATTCTAGGAACGGGGGTCCCCAAACTTGCCTGCCTGCGGCTTGTGGCGTGGCTCAAGGGGTGGCCCAGTATGACCCATCTTCATCAACTCAAGCTCAAGCCCTCGCGATGTGCCAAGCCTCGCGGGGCAGACGATGCAAGGCTTCCTCAGGAACGGCCTCACCATGCAGGCTCGTGAGGAGGCGGAGAGATCAAGGCAGGGGTACCTCATGAGGTGCTCCTGTGACGATCGAGACCAGGCGGGCGCCGGCCTGTGCAGTGTCCTTGCTTCCTCTTTGGTGCAAAGGGGGCAAGTGCATGTGCGGAGTACCGAGGCATCAGGCAAAGGTTACCATTTCGGTGCAACGAGACCAAGACCAGCAGAGCGGCAGGATGGAGGTCACCGTGGAGCCAAAGACGACATCATCGCCAGTGCCTTTGAGCAGAACACCAACTTTAGTCAGGATAACTTGTACTAGATGTTCCCCTTCAAAATGGCCGTTGTTGGCTCCCTTCCCGCTCAATATTTGGGAAGAGGACCAGGGCCTCTATATATAGAGATAGCCACCACCAAAGAGGGAGGGATCACATCATCTAGAGCCTAGAGAGATCCACCCACACGGAACACCGCACCAGCCCAAGGACACCCCTCGCGAGGCTGTTCTTCCTCTGTATTGTTCATCATCAGCCCCAGAGGCAATCCACCACACCACACACTTGAGTAGGGTATTACACCACAACGGTGGCCCGAACCAGTATAAACCTTGCGTCCCTTGTGTTGTTCATCGTGTAGCTTAGATTCGCAGCGAGGCGTTGGGACATGGATCGGTAGGGGGAAGATCTTTGCGCGCACCCCAGAGTTCGAACCTTAAGGGTTTTTCCGGAACCCGATATCCGACAGGTAATGCGATGATCTGACGCGAGTGTGATGCTTGCTTGTTTGGAGTTCTTCTTCTGCTTCTTCGATCAAGGGATATAGGTTCCGGGTTGGGAGCTTGGGCTAGCAGGGAGGATGTCGTTCTTCTTTTTTGTTTGATTTCATCCATAGTCGGATCCTTCTCTTGTTTATGATGATTTCTATGTATTGATGTATTGTTGTATTGAAGTTGTAGCTTGTGGCGAGTGTAAGCCTTTATGTTGTATTCTCATCTATTCAGTACATGGTATGTTGTAATGATATCCACCTTGCTATGCGCTCGAAATGCGGTTGTGCCCCAATCATGAGTTCATCACGTGATTGGGATAGAATCGCATCTTGGGCGCTAAAAGTTGGTATCAGAGCCTTACCGACCTTAGGATCCCCCTTGATTGATCAAACTATTGCCGTTGTTGAGTCTAGAAGAAAAAAACTATTGTGAGTCTAGTTATATCAGAGAGTAGGATTCCTTTTTACTCCTCAACCCCTTCATCGCTCTGGTGAGGACTCGTGACGTAGATGTCTTGACTTCACTCTCCTCTTTTTCACTCAAAATGTTTTTCGGATCACGTGGGTATTGTGGAATCGTACATTGTGACATGAATTCTGTCTTGGTACCTCCTGACATTTAGGGGTTGTGGCAGTGTCCTGGGGAGTTGAGCTCCAAGGTGTTTTTGTCACAGTGCTTATCGTTTCAGTTCGGGAATACCAGAGGACGCCGACATCGAAACGCTCCGATACTTTTCATGGTGGCAAATAGTGCCGTGACTTATCGCCAGTACTGGAGGAGATAACACGGATGGTCTTCCATGACTAGTATCGTTGTGTGTTCGAAGGTCTGAGGTACACAATTTCTGAGGTTTTATTGGTTATGTGTTGATGGATGGATATAGTTGGAGTGTAGGATTTGTTAGTTATGTGAGATATTTGTGCCTCCCTATATCCCCAACACCAGATTGCATAACCAGAAAGTTTTGGGAGTTCATAGGTGGGAATTCAAGTAGTTACCTAGGATATCTTGCCGACAAATGCATGATGTGAGATCAGGGTTCGAAGTCTAGTGGTCCGCCTGTCTTGTGTCTTAAAGAGTCCTTGGCTATGCTGACTCGGGGACACATCATATGTCATGTGCACTGCCTTGTACATGATGGTGCTGTACGATCGAGCCCGTGTGGGCCCCACCATGTAAACTTCGGACGAAATCTCTATCATATGTTTGTTTCCGGCTTATTCTGCAAGCCAAATCCTTTGTTTGGTTTTATTTGTGGTATTCAAGTTGCTTCCAAGTCAAGTGTTGATTCCATACCTTTTCTAAGTGGTGTTCTCATATTTCTATGGGAATGCTTTTCTTTTCCAACTGATGTGCTGCTTTTTAAGTTAATCGTGTCCTTTCAATATTTACTAGATCATCTTTCAGTTCTTCGCAACGGTGTTTGTTTCATCCGTCCCAAGTTGCCTTTGTTTTCCCACTATCCCACCCCTATTCTTCAAGGACTCAGACTTCTTAGTCAAGTATCCACTTTATTCATGAGAAGTTTCATTATTCTCTACTTCAATGCTCTTACCCGGTGATTCCTCGTGAAGATGCCCAGGAGCTATAAGTGCATCATTCTTCGCTCTCATTTTCTTCTCTAGTGGATTCAATGCAAAATTTCGGTGTTAATCATATCCCTTTCGTCCTTTCATATTCTTTCTCATGCTGGTGCACCTCTTATTTATTCACGTCTCCCTATTCATATCTGGAGTGCTGAAGATATCTCAGAAGGCTCTTCTTTCCATTCAAGAGTCGTTCCTTCTATTTTGATGTTGTTATCTCATTCAAGCCATTTAATTCAACCGGTGCAATCTCTCTTTTAAAATCATTTTCAACGGTGTTTCTTTTGAGTGGGCCCTAATCGACAGGTCTTTTCCCAGGATCTTACCTGACTCTTCTAAATTTTTTGGAGTTATTCTCAAATTCTTTGCAAGTTTGACGTAAGATTGAATTTTCATCAGTCATATGCCTTCTCCAAGATCGCTTTCAAATTATTTTCATCGTTGGTTTAACCTTTCTATTCTCCATTCAAGAGTGCCTGAACAATTCATGGTGGTGTTTCTCGTTGTTATTCTCAGATTTTGAAGACCGAAGAAGAGTTTCTCTTAAATCTTGTCCATTCTCTTGAAGATTCATGGTTCTAGCTTTATGCCATCCTCTCATAATTGTTTTTGATTGTGAGAATTCTTGTCACCCATCTGAAGCATTTCAGAAGTTGCTTTCCTTTGTTGATCATCCGAAGGCTAGCAATCTTGAAGAATCCGTCATTCACAACTTTTTGCTCTCATTTCTCCATTCTTATCGGTGCATCATTCAAGTATTATGTAGTCAGTTCGTGATCTCTTCGTTCTCTTGTATCTAAATTCCCTCAAGTATCTCTCTTTGTTTTCTAATTCTTCCCGGTGATTAGGTCACTTTTCTTTAACCGTCTTCAATTCTTACGATGGTTCGTTCAAGATTCCTCTTCCTTTTTCATCATATCAATTCATTCGTTCTTTCCAGTCCTACTGGTGGTTCGTTGAAGACCTTCTCCAAGTTTGCGCTATCTCTCTCTTAATCCTTTCAACGAGAATAAGTAGCATGCCTATCTGTTGCTTGTCATCAATTTAATATGGTGAAGGGTAAGCATGACATAATCCTTGTTCTTGTTTTCCCTCGAGGTGATTTAATTCCTTCCTCCGGAGTTCATTCGTGGTATCAATTCTCGATTCAAGTTCCTCACCTTTGTTTTCCGGAGTTCCAAGTTTTCTTGGATAGCTCATCATGAAGCTCCATCTAAATCATTGCAATGCATCATCTTGTTGTTTTCAACCTTCCTTTAATTTCGATCATCCTTTTATCTATCGAGAGTTCTCCAAAGAGTTTCTTCATGGTGGTTCATCAAGGATGTAATTCATTCTCAAAGTTTTCTTCAAGATTCTTGTGGGAGCTAAGTATTCTTCATCTGCATTCCGAAGTGCAATTCTTGCTCCCTTATCTTTTGAGGTGGTGTTATGTCATTCTTGGCAATTTCCTTCATGTTTCATGATTCACAAGTTATCAAGAATGAGATAATTAAACCCATCATTTTTCTTTGTTCAGGAGATCCTTTCAACCCCTAAATTTATTCGTTGGAGTTATCTTCAGTTGTATCTCACATAAAAGCTTTCCTCAAGGATTGTTGCTATTTATGGTGCTGATAAGTGACCCAAGTTCTTCATTTATCCTCCCGATGAAGTAAGTTTTTTCTTTGTCTCCTTGTTGATCTCATCCAACCAATTGTTTCCATTAGTGGCCGGTTGTCACCTCATAATTTTGAGATGTTTTCATAATCCCACAACAAGCTTTTAAATTTTGTTGTCGATTTTCCAACAACTCCGCTCAATCCTCTTTGTAAGGATGCTTTCCAGGTTCATTTGTGGCAGAAGTTGTCATTTTCTTCTCCATCCCTTTATCCCAACAATCTAGTTTCCATTCTTTCAATCGGGAGGCATTGTGACGTTGCTCTCTTCACCCATCACCTGGTTTTGTCAAGATCATGTTATTTTCTTGCTTATCCATTTAATCGGAGTGTTGTGTTCTCATTCAAGTTCTTTCATCTTATCAAGTCTTGTGTCTCTTTTCAACCGGAGTGCTGCCCGAATTCTTTATTCTTATTCCTTGTCCAGCTAAATTTTAACCGGAATGGCTTCAAAATCTATCTTGTCCCCTAAGCTCTTGGTTCTCATCCTATTCCTTGTCCCTCTTATCCAACAGACTATTTACAATCTTGTTCTTCTCCGTTGTATTCTTTCTTTCAAGTTTTTCTTTGGCTTCATTCGTTTGTCGAAGAAGCAACTTTGTTTTACCTCTTCCTTTTCTGCTTCTCTCCGGTGCCATCCCTAGGATCTTGGGTCAAGATCCTTTGTTAGTGTGGGAGAGTTGTGACGCCTCGAGACCGACGCTCCAGAAGCCTTCCAGTTATTTTGTTGTTTCCACGAGATTTTTTATTTGTTTGTTGCATTCATCATGTCATCATTTGCATTGCACCGACACTCCCTTGTCATCATGCCATTAATTTTGCAACCCAACTAAAATTCTCATGAATAAATTGTATGGATCTTCGGTCCATTTAAATCGAGGGAATTCACATCGTGATTTCTCTTTACAACATATAAAAGTCTCCCAATACTATTAGGGAGCTATATCGAACCATTCCATTCATTTGGAATCACCCATAAACATTTGCACGATTCTTCAAATTTCCTTTTCATCCAACTTGACTTCATTTCTTCCTTTGGGGCCTTTTAGTAAAATTGTGTTGCAATTTTACTTTATCCATAAATGTTCCAAGTCAGCCATAAACCACATCTAGTGTGTAGGGTCATCTCCTATAATTTCAACCCATTTGGAGTTCAGTTGAATCGGTTTCAAAATACAAACATGTTGAGTTAAATTCAACATGTGTGGATTTTACTTCCTCTAAAAATCCTCAGGCCATATTTGTTAAATTCCTCATATTTTTACGAGCATAAGGAAATGACCCTCCTACCCAAACACCACCCCTAACCTCTCTTTCTTTTCTTTCTTATCTCTGTTTTGTTTTTATTATTTAGAGAGAGAGAGAGAGAGAGAGAGTAGAGAGCCCAGCAACCATGTCAGCCTACTTCCCTGCGGCCTATTTGGCCCTCCAAGGCCCTAGCGCCCCCTCTCATCTAACCCTAGCCTTCCTGCGCTCAATCCCCATCTCTCCCGATCGATCCCCTCGTCCCCGCCTGTGTGCTACCTCCCACAACAGCGCCCGATCCCCTCGCCGTATCCTCCATCCCCAGGCTGCGACCCTGTCGCTGCTCCCGTCGGTGAGCGCTGTTGTCGGCTATGCCCTGCCTCCATTGTCGGCCTTCGATCCCCTGCTCCCCTCCTTCCCTTCCGCTCCTCATGCCCGATGCTGGCTCTGCAGCACATCGGCCACCTTGTTCCTCTGTTCCACCACCACCTTGCGCTGCCGCTTGCTCGCTGGAGCTACGCCACCTCAAGCCATGCCCGCGGTTATGTGGCAGATGGGAGTTTTTAATATCCTGTTGTAGAGAACTTGACACCATATCTGAATTAAAATACACCAACCGCGTGTGTAACCGTGACTGTCTCTTTTCGAGTGAGTCGAGAAGAGAACACAGTGGAGTGATGTTTGAATGTAAGTACTTTAGGATCACTTCTTGATCATTGCTAGTTTGCGACCGTTTGCATAGCTTCTCATCTTATTCTTGTACTTGTAAGTTAGCCACCATATAATTCTTAGTCGCTTGCTGCAACCTCACCACTTATCCATTCCATACCCATTAAGCTTTGCTAGTCTTGATACCCATGGTAATGGGATTGCTGAGTCCTCGTGGCTCACAGATTATTACAACAATAGTTGCAGGTATAGGTAATGCGATGACCTGACGTGAGTGTTATGCTTGCTTGTTTGGAGTTCTTCTTCTGCTTCTTCGATCAAGGGATATAAGTTCCGGGTCGGGAGCCTGGGCTAGCAGGGTGGATGTCTTTCTTCTTTTTAGTTTGATTTCATTCGTAGTCGGATCCTGCTCTTCTGTTTGATGATTGTTGTGTATTGATGTATTGTTGTATTGATGTTGTAGCTTGTGGCGAGTGTAAGCCTTTATCTTGTATTCTCTTCTATTCAGTACATGGTATGTTGTAATGATATCCACCGTGCTATGTGCTCGAAAGGCGGTTGTGCCCCAATCATGAGTTCAACACGTGATTGGGATAGAATTGCATCTTGGGCACTACAGTTGTGAAATTAGCGAGTAGGCAAACTGGGGAGGTTGAGTTCTTCGCATGCACCCCAGAGTTCAAACCTCTCAAGGGTTTGTGGAACCCGAAATCCGACATTTGGCACGCCAGGTAGGGGTCCGTTGGAGCGTCTCTTCCGCCTGTCGATTCACCACCGCTCGACCGCTTCCATGGCTGACGCACGTCGAGCTCGTACTGAGCACCGGGCCGCTCTTGCCACCCGCGTCGCTCAGACAACACCGCGGGCGACGGCTGCCCTCACCGTCCCTCGTCGCCGGTGGCGAATGCCGCCATGGGCCCTGCGTGCCACAAGCAACTGGCCTCATCGTTGCATCCTTCCGTGCACCGCGACGGGGGCACTGCCACTTCGTCGCTGACTCCGGCTGCTTCGTCCTCCCATGCTCGTCATGGCCTGGTGAACGCGTAGGCCGCGCTGCTCATGGCACGCGAGTTCCTGCGCTACCGCCCGGTTGACGACTTCTATGAGGACTGGCTCGACTGCATCACCGAGCTTGTTAGCGCCGCCGGAGATTCTGGTGCGCCATTGTCACACCCTAGCTAGTCATGCATTAGAGTGTTGCATCATGTTTACTCTTTCATCAGAAACTTGAAATGGGGATGACAGAACCCCCAGTCCCCTCTGAAACCAACTAGGGTTACTAAAATAATTTTTCAATGAACCTGAAATGCCCTTCTAAAATGTCCATCATTTTAGCCTTGGTTCAGAACCTCTGATAAAAGTGGTGCACATTTTTCTAGGCCATCCTAGGGTTTTTGAATTAAATCATAACTATTTGAATTTGGGCATTTAAAATAATATAAAATATTTAAATGCTCAAATATCTCCAAACTAAAATGTTTCATGTTGGAAATAATCCAACTATGGACCAGGAGTAGTTTGGTGAATTTTGGAGTTGCCTAGGTATTTTAATTAATTCAACACAGTTGCAGAAGTATTAAATAAAACAGAAAACAGAAAATAAATAGAAGGGGGGAAAAACCTACCTGGGCTCCTCCACTGTGCGGCCCAGCCAGCCCAGCCCACCTCCCTCCTCTGTCGTCTTCGTCCAGACAGAGGGAGGGGAGTGTGGCCGGCGCGCGCGCGCGCCACCGCGCCACGCCACCTACTCGCCTGCTTGCCTGGCCTCCCCTCCTCGCTCGACGCCCTGGACGACGCCACGCCTCTCCCCCTGCTCTCGCTCACTCTCCCCCGTTTCTCCCTCGCTCTCTCTCGCTCTCGGCCGAAGCACACCGTCGCCGCCGTTCGCCGTAGCCACTGTCTCCGGCCACCCCTCGCTCCCCCGAGTAGCTCAGAAGCTCCGCCACAACTCCCTCTTCCTCCCCACCGCTCCACGAGTCCCCGGAAGCCCTGCATCGCCGCCACGTCGCCGTTCCCCTCTTCGGGCTCCGACCACCGTCGTCGACGAATTCGCCGTCTCCAGCGCGTCCCCGAGCCCGCTTCGACGCCCACTGCAACCGCGGTGAGCTACGCCACCGTTTCCCCCTCTTCTCCCCCTCGTTCCCTCACCGTAGCCTCCTTCCCACCACGGCCGAACCTCCGCCGTCGCCGAGCTCGCCGTCGACGCAGCTCCGTTCACCATTTGGTCACCCCGGCGAGTCCAACGCGTTCACAGAACCCAGTAGAGCATCCCTAGCGCCTCACTTTGCTCGACTTCGAGCTCCAGCACCGTTCCCGTGCACGACCGAACCCCGGCGGCCGCAACCGAGCTCACCGCCGTCAACTCCGGCCACCCCGACCCCAACGGACTCCGCCAAGAGCCGCGGGTCGTCCTCAGCTTCACTCCGGTGATCTCCGCGGTCCATTTGGTGGCCGAAACGACCAAAACCACTATCGCCGCCGCACTGTTGGTCGCCGCCGGCCAGAACTCCGGCGAGCTGACGTGGCCTAGTTAATTAGCCACTAAACCACCACCTACAGACGCTGACAAGTGGGCCCAGGGCTTAGTCAAAGCTAACCAGCCCGGGGTCAACGCGGGATTAGCCCCTGTGACACTGACGTGTGGACCCCACACGTCAGGTTTGACCCGAGCCAGCTCTGTTGACCTGCTGCTGTCACTGTGATGTCAGGCTGACGCAGTAAATGATATTTCTGGATTTAAATTAAATCAGGAAATTCAGAATATTATTTAAACTTCAAAAATTCATAACTTTTATTCTGTAACTCCAAATTGGACAAATTATATATGAAAAATGATCAGAAAAATCCAATCTATCCATCTGTACTATTTTCATGCATGATCAAACAAGTTAAATTGATGTTTTAATCAGAATAAGAAAAGGCACTTTAAAAGGCCATATTTGAATTTGAAATTTGAATCTTTGATTCAAATTTGCTCAAACCCTACTGGCTTTAGTTGCATTAGCCCAACACACTCATATTGCCATGTTCCATGCATGCATCATATTGTTGCATATTGTTTGGTAATGTTGTGTATCGGTATCCTTTGCGACAGGATCTGTTCCCGAGGAGTACCGTGATTACCCTAGCGAAGAACCGTATCTGTGCAACGAACCATCAGGCAAGCAACCAACCATTTGATCATATCGATACAATCCCATGTTCTCGCTCCTGCTCTCTTTTACTGCATTAAGACAACGCGATTCAAACTGCTGTGTGCTACGGTAGTTGAACCCATTTCCTCTGCATGACCTGTCATTGCCACAGTAACTAGATGAAACCCACTAGCATGTGTAGGAGTTGATTGAGCCCTATGTATGTGTTGTTCCTACCTTTCTATGCCTGCTATGCTTAGAGTCGTGTCAGGTCTGGTTCATCTGGGTGATGGGCTAGAGTGAAATGATTATGTCGGTAATGAGAGTGGTGTGGTGAACACGATTTGGTAAAGGTATCGATGAGAGGCCATGTAGGAGTACATGGTGGGTTGTTTCATTGAAGCCGACCTTAGGCACTGAGATCTGTATGTGTGATTTAAGAATCAGCTACTACCATACATTGGGCCCTGAAATATGACCCCGCTCGACTTCTTATTCACCTTAGCTCTCTGTCCAGGAGTTGCAAGTAGTTTCTGGTGTTTGTAGCCTACTGGAGGCCGTGGACAGCGCTGACCGTAGGGGTGGGCTGTGATGCGGTAGGTACGTGGCACGGTGTACCGAATACCCGTTAGGTATCTCGGGAACCCTGTTCACATCGTTCGGGGCCGTATGGGAAACCTCGGCCGGACTCCCTGCGGATGGAACCTGAATAGGCGATAAACCTGGACTAGAGGCTTAAGTGTTTAGGTAGGTCGTGGTCTACACCCACGTCGGCTTTCGCTTGAAGTCTGCCGAGCACATGTCGTGTGTAGACGCTAAGTGGTGGAAACATGTATGAAGAAGTACACCCCTGCAGGGTTAACATGATCTATTCGAATAGCCGCGTCCGCGGTAAAGGACTACTTGGTTGCCTATACAGTTCATAGACAAGTAAATGGAAACTGTTAAAAGCCTCAAGACAAGTGTGAGTGCCGAGGATGGCTCTTCCGTAGGAAGACGGAGGGGGATCCTCGGTAGTGTATTGAAGTGGTGAATAGTGGACTCGTGTGCGCAAAACTATTTCAAATGGAGTATCGTAGGATAGTCTAGCCAAGAGTCAAAGCTGGCTTACTGCAATAACTCCACCGACCCTTCTTGATACTATGCATGTATGTAGGATCTGATGTAAGTCTTGCTGAGTACCTTTGTACTCATGTTGCTATAATCCACATTTTTACAGAAGACGCTGCAACCCCTTCTGATGGGTTCTATGTAGACGTTGACATCAACGAGTAGGCTAAAGACCCAGGTGGTGACCCTGAGCTTGTGATGGACCACATAGTATAGTTAGGCTTCCAAGCCTCTTTTATTTTACTAGTTGTCTGTACTCAGACAAATTACTTCCGCTGTTGGCTTGTATGACTGTATGACTTGTATGTTGGGTCATGAGACCCGTACCTGTGTGTATGATATGTATGGCTCCCTGAGCCTTAAATAAAGTACTTGTGTCATAGAGTCATGTTGTGATGCTCCGTTGTATTTACACATATCGAGCATATTGTGTGTATGATTGAAATGCTTGGTATGTGTGGGATCTGACTATCTAGTTGTTTATCTTTAGTAGCCTCTCTTACCGGGAAATGTCTCCTAGTGTTACCGCTGAGCCATGGTAGCTTGCTACTGCTCTGGAACACTTAGGCTGGCCGGCATGTGTCCTTCTTCGTTCCTGTGTCTGTCCCTTCGGGGAAATGTCACGCTTTGAGTACCGGAGTCCTGTTAGCCCGCTACAGCCCGGTTTACCGAGTCCTGCTAGCCCAGTGCTACAGCCCGGACCCACCTGCTGATGACCGACACGTTCGAAGCTGGGTCATGGATGCCTGTCCCTGTAAGTCTGTGCCACTTTGGGTTTACGACTAGTCATGTCAGCCCGGGCTCTTTATCATATGGATGCTAGCGACACTATCATATACGTGAGCCAAAAGGCGCAAACGGTCCCGGGCAAAGGTAAGGCGACACCCGTGGGAATACCGTGCGTGAGGCCGCAAAGTGATATGAAGTGTTACCGGCTAGATCGATGTGACATCGAGTCGGGGTCCTGACAGCCATCTCGCTCGCGCCTCAACCGCCGCCTTCTGCAGGCGACCTAGCTCACGGAGCGCCTCCTCCACCTCCCAGGTAGGATGCCATCATCGAGCCAAGGTAGGAGGTTCCTCGGCATGATCCACAGCATCGGGCGCCCGCGCGCGATGAGGCAAGTTGCCAAGTGGTGCAGCGGCTACAAGAAGATGCATGTGCACTCCCGGCACCACCATGCCAAGACCGCGCGCTGCATGTGGTGGTGGCGCACGAGTGCCAAGACCAGGCTCCACCTCCACGGCGGGCTCCCATGACCACAGCAGGGTGCCGCGCATTCACTTTGGAGCTGCACATCGTCGTCTGGCCGGGGAAGTTCAAGCCCGACCTGCCTCCACGCTACGACGACACCCCTGACCCGGCTGAGTTCATGCAGCTCTACGAGCTGAGCATCGAGGTGGCCAATAGCGACGAGAAGGGCACAACGAACTGGTTCCCCATGGCCCTCAAGGACGGCGCGTGCTCGTGGATCCTGAACCTCCATGTCGGATCGATGTCCTCCTGGGACGAGATGCGAGAGCGTTTCATCACCAACTTTTAGGGCACTCGTGACCGCCGGCCGGCCGCGGGTGACCTGCAATGCATCAAGCAGCAACTAGGAGAGACCCTGTAGAAGTACATCCAACACTTTAACATCGTTCTCCTCGAGACCTCCAAGGTGTCGGACGAAGCCATCATCTCGGCATTCATTGATGGCGTCCGCGACGTCAAGATGAAGGAGGCGCTCGCCATACACGAGGATCTATGCAAGGCTCTAGAGATGTTCAACGTGGCAACCAAGTGTGCGAGAGCTGAGGAGGGACGCCCTCCCTCCTCGAGCTCCCTGACGCAGACCCAGAACACAAGAAGACCAATGCCAAGGATGTGAAGCACAAGGTACTGGCTGTACTCGCGGCCGAGATGGAGATGAAGCGCGGCTGCGATCACCTAGAGCCATCCAAGGGCAGCCGCCCATTCTGCGTCTTCCACGATGTGCTCAATCACAACACCAATGACTGTCAGGAGCTCAGGGCGATCCGCGGCGGGCGCCTCGGTCGTCACCTAGAGCGCAACGATCAAGGCTACGGTCGCGGAGGAGGACAAGGCGGAGGACGCTGGGACAGCCGCGACTATCGTTAGGAGTGGCGCGACCAGCCTCGGGAGGACCACTGTAAGGCCAGCCTCGTGAGGGTGCCTGGAGGGATCAACCTCGCGAGGACCGTCCCCAGGGCAACGCTGGCCTTCCCTGCTGCTGCCGCCACCAAGAAGGAACGAAGACCACCACCAGGACGAGGGGGCTGGGGGCTTCCAGGAGCCTCGTGCCATCACTTGCATCCTAGGCGGCGCCCAAGCCCCAGCCTCCCATCGCATCTTCAAGCAGTTCGCGTGTGAGGTGAACGTAGCCCTCCCCAAGCTCGGGGCAACACGCCCGCTGAGGTGGTCCAAATACGCCATCACCTTTGACTCCTCCGACCAGCTCAAGTGCACGGCCACAGCTGGCACCCTCCCAATGATCTGCTCGCCCATCATCAACAACGTACTCGTCACCAAGACACTCATTGATGGCAGTGCGGGGCTCAATGTTCTCTCCGTCGAGATGTTCAACAGACTCCAAGTGCCATACCACCAGCTTCAGCCTACCAAGCCCTTCTCAGGAGTGACCGACGGCTCCACCACCCCGTTAGGACAGGTCCGCCTCCCTGTCACCTTTGGCAAGCGTGACAACTACTGCACAGAGCTCATCGACTTTGATGTCACCAACATCCGCCTCCCGTACAACGCCATCCTCGGGTACCCGGCCCAGACCAAGTTCATGGCGGTCACCCACCATGGCTATAATGTCCTCAAGATGTCAGGAAGCTACGACATCATCACGGTCACCTGCAAGGAGAAGGGCGCAGTGTGCTCTCTCGAGCGCGCCTACCAGTCTGCGACGGTCGAGAACCCAGACGACAAGGGCATTGTCTACCCTCCTGAGGCCATCCCCAAGAAGAAGAAGCATTTGCTCCACCAAGGATCACAGGAGGGTGAGGTGTCCGATGGCGCTGCCTCAAGCCCTGCGCTCACTGCCGATGCACCTTCCCCTCTCGCATAGGAAGGCGCGCCCATCGCCCCTCTCAGGATGGGCTCGGGGGCTCTCCTCTGGAGGGCCTCTGACCTGGCCAATGACACGAGGGAGGCGCTCGGGCACCATGTGGAGGCGTGCTTCAGTGCGCGCTTCCGTGAAGAAAGCATAGGGCGCGAGGCACCAGGCACTCAGGAGTTCATCACCAAGGCAATCATGGAGATTTGGGAGGCAAGAGCTATGCGGGGCGATCGCCGCTCACCATCGGGCGCGGCTCCCTGCCCCGGCGAGGACAGGGAGCTGCATGTCTGCGTCGACATTCCTGGGCTCAACAGGGCCGCATCTCAGGAGCTCTTCTGGTTGTCCCATGTTAGCCGATGCGAGGGCCCCCCTCACAGCTACGTTCACATGCCCTTCGGTTTGCTGAGCGCGACTGCTGCATTCCAGCACCACATGTGGGGCGTCCTGGCAGCTCAGGAGGCCAGGCGCTAGGCGATCCAGGCAGAGATGGCGATGGATCCTCACGAGCCCCCCGGACCTCCAGAGCCTCTCGAGGTTCAGTACTAGGGCGGCTCATGAGGAGCGACCTTTGTAGCACGCGTCTTCAACTACTCCAACATCTCTTCAGCAACAGTACCAGGTGACATCTTTTAGTTCGTTTAATTGGGGGCGCCCCTCGGGCTACATTATCCCCAGGTCGCGTGGGTCTGTCCCTGCGACATGTATCCGTATTACATCCATCATAACTGGATTTACCTCCTTCCATGAGTTGCTTTATGATTATCATCCACTTTCTTGGAGCTCTATTACCCCTCGCGGCCTCCCCGCGTTTCTGACCCGCCTCTTGCTCATCCCGCAACGGGGGCTACACATGCTGGCACGGTGCTTGTGCTCGGGTCCGTCCCTGCAACGCTGACAAATCTGAGAGATCGTGCTTTGGCTCGCGGCCTGCCCCGCGGACGTCACCTCACCATGTCCTCAGTGCCTTCATCTTCTTGCGGAAAGATCAACGGACGGGCAGGTAGCGCGGTTCTGTGTCATATGCTCCTCCACGGACTAACTCGCAGGAATCTCTAGAGCTTAACTACGGGCAGGTCCGATGACTGTCCCCTTCTCACGCAAATTTCTTGCACGTTAAAGGGGGATTCCTGAGTATTGCGCCTTAGGAGCTCGTACTGGCTCTCCAGCCATCAACCCCTGGCCTTGACCATGGCATCGCAACCTGTCATACCAGCGGCGGCTGAGGCTCGCTCGAGGGCCGGGATCTAAGGACGTAGAGCATCTAGACGGGCGAGAAAAGGGGATGGCTGGCACGAGCCCTACCTAGAGGCGTCACCACTAAGGCACAATTGGGCACTGCGCAAGGGAATCGCCGCAGGCTCACTAAGCTAAGTCACCCATACATATCAGTGTGAACCTCAGAATTCAGTCCCACGACCCTCGCAGCCTCTCTCAGGCAATGTCACTTTCCTTTTTGGCCTTTAGGGAGCTGCTTGCATGCCAAAGGGACCTCTTGAGCATCGCACCTCAAGAGATCTCACCGGAACTCGGGCCGCTCACCTCCTGGCCTTGACCATGGCATCATGACCTGGCATACCAGCTATGGCTAAAGCCTGCCTGGGGACTAGGTCCTGTCGGCGTAGAGTGCTAAGCTACCACGAGAACGAAAAGGGGGAACCATGCCGGAGCGGGATATGCGATTTCAACGCCGTGCTAAGAAGGATAGCATTAAAACAAAAGCATTACAGTTTTTTACCTACCCCCACGGGGCTTGTCACAACTTCGCGTAGGGAAACATACGAAGAAAACCTCGAAGGACCCAGCCGCTGGGTATCACCGACGACGCCAAGCAGACGCCGCTGCCACGCTCCGGGCACGGCGAGAGCTCGGTGACACGTAGCTGTCATCGCTGGACTCCGGAGAATCGCTGGGCTCGAGAGAGTCGCTGTATTCCCAGGAGTCATTGCTGCTACTGGAGGAGCTACCGGCGAGGCCGGAGGTGAGCTCAACGCCTGCGACCGCGCCACACGGGCTGATTCTCCCGGGGCAGCACTCCAGCCACCGGCCCTCCTCGTCGAAGACCTTGAAGAATAATGTGGAGGCGCCATTGTACTCGAAGTGGATGGCAAGGTCCCCTTCTGGACGACAGGCGCGGGCGACCTCGCCCCATCCGCGGGTCATGAAGATGCCGCCCGGGGGGACGACCTTGACCTCTGCTCCAGTGGCCAGGCTGCAACACCCATCGTGTTGCAGCCATAGCTCGAGCGGCCCTATCATCGGCATCTCGTCGGTGAAGAACCTCGGGAACCGGATCCACGTGCGCGGCGGCATTGCCGCCAACACCACAGACTCGCGCGAGCTGCCCTCGGCGTGAGTTCGCAGGCCAACTGGCAACACGACTTCGGCCTGTCCACTGCTACTCCAAACCGCACGGCGGTGGGCGCTACTGTCCTACATGCGGGCGTACAGGGGAAGCAGGAAGCCAGACCGAGGTCACCCGTACCAAGGTCACACACTTCCCACCCTGCACCGTCGTCGCGAGGGCGGCTAAACCTCTTCTTCGGCGGAAGCAATTCAGGCTCCTCCTGAGGGGTTTTCCCTTCTCCGCCGTCGAGAATCTCCTGATCAGCGCCATGGGAACTACAGCAAGATGGAGAAGGAGCAGGAGCGGGAAACAAGAAGATGGAGATGACCGAGGGGAGCTCTGCCCCTCCCCCCTCATTTATAGCCGGAGGGAGGCCAACCGCCCGCCTCCATGATCCCACACATTGATGGTTTTTCCTGCATTCAGCAGGGACTCATCAAGTTTAACAGTTGCCGAGGCTGCGTGGGGAAGCGGAGACACCCACGTCCCATCAATCTCCACGCATCGACCAGGGCCGCTGCTACGTCTTGAGCTTGCGTTGGTTTTCCCCGAAGAGGAGAGGGTGATGCAACAAGTGTAGCATAAGTGTTTCCCTCAGTTTTGAGAACCAAGGTATCAATCCAATAGGAGGCTCCTCAAAAGTCGCACGCACCTACACAAACAAACTAACTCGCAACCAACGCGATAAAGGGGTTGTCAATCCCTTCACGGCCACTTGCGAAAGTGAGATATGATAGAGATAGTATGATAAGATAAATATATTTTTGGTATTTATAATATAGATGCAAAAAGTAAAGATGCAAATAAAAGTAGATTGGAAGCAAATATGATAAGAGATAGACCCGGGGGCCGTAGATTTCACTAGAGGCTTCTCTCGAGATAGCATAAGTATTACGGTGGGTGAACAAATTACTGTCGAGCAATTGATAGAAAAGCGAATAATTATGAGATTATCTAGGCATGATCATGTATACAGGCATCACATCCATAACAAGTAGACCGACTCCTGCCTGCATCTACTACTATTACTCCACACATCGACCGATTCCTGCCTGCATCTAGAGTATTAAGTTCATAAGAACAGAGTAACACTTTAAGCAAGAAGACATGATGTAGAGGGATAAACACATGCAATATGATATAAACCCCATCTTTTTATCCTCGATGGCAACAATACAATACGTGTCTTGCAACCCTTTCTATCACTGGGTAAGAACACCGCAAGATTGAACCCAAATCTAAGCACTTCTCCCATGGCAAGAAAGATCAATCTAGTAGGCCAAACCAAACCGATAATTCGAAGAAACTTGCAAAGATAACTCAATCATATAAAAGAATTTAGAGAAGATTCAATTATTATCCATAGATAAACTTGATCATAAACCCACAATTCATCGGATCTCGACAAACACACCACAAAAAGAGATTACATCGAATAGATCTCCACAAGAGAGGGGGAGAACATTGTATTGAGATTCAAAAAGAGAGAAGAAGCCATCTAGCTAATAACTATGGACCCATAGGTCTGTGGTAAAATACTCACAACTCAATAGAGGGGCTATGTTGTTGATGTAGAAGCCCTCCATGGTCGATTCCCCCTCCGGCAGAATGCCGACGAAGGCACCAAGATGGGATCTCGCGGATACAGAAGGTTATGGTGGTGGAAATTGTGTTTCGGTTGCTCCCTGGATGTTTTCGGGGTACGTAGGTATATATAGGATGAAGAAGTACATCGGTGGCTGCCCGAGGGGCCCACGAGATAGGGGGGCACGCCCTACAGGGGGGCCCCTCCAATCTCGTGGCCGCCTCGGCTGCTTCTTGGCTTGCACTCCAAGTCCTCCGGATCACATTCGTTCCAGAAATCACGCTCCCGAAGGTTTCATTCCATTTGGACTTCGTTTGATATTCCTTTTCTTCGAAATACTGAAATGGTCAAAAAACAACAATATGGGCTGGGCCTCCGGTTAGTAGGTTAGTCCCAAAAATGATATAAATGTGTAAAATAAAGCCCATAAACATCCAAAAGGGGTAATATAATAGCATGGAACAATCAAAAATTATAGATATGTTGGAGACGTATCAAGCATCCCCAAGCTTAATTCCTGCTCATCCTCGAGTAGGTAAATGATAAAAAGAAATTTTTGATGTGGAATGCTACCTAGCATAATTCTCAAAGTAATTTTCTTTATTATGGCATGAATGTTCAGATCCAAATGATTCAAACTAAAAGCTTATAAAACATAAAAATAATAATGCTTCAAAGCATACTAACAAATAATCATGTCCTATCAAAATAGCATAGCCAAAGAAAGCTTATCCCTAGAAAATCATATAGTTAGGCCATGCTTCATTTTCATTACACAAAATACTCCCATCATGCACAACCCCGATGACGAGCCGAGCAATTGTTTCATACTTTTTAACACACTTCAGCTTTTTCAACTCTTACGCAATACATGAGCGCAAGCCATGGACATAGAACTATGGTGGTATATGGTTGTGAGGACAAAAAGGGAGAAGATGGTCTCACATCAACTAGGCGTATTAACGGGCTATATGGAGACGCCCATTAATAGATATCAATGTGAGTGAGTAGGGATTTCCATGCATCGGATGCACTAGAGCTATAAATATATGAAAGCTCAACAAAGGAAACTAAGTGGGTGTGCATCCAACTTGCTTGCTCACAAAGACCTAGGGCATTTTGAGGAAGCCCATCATTGGAATATACAAGCCAAGTTCTATAATGAAAAAGTCCCACTTAGTATATGAAAAATGACAACATAGGAGACTCTCTATCATGAAGATCATGGTGCTACTTTGAAGCACAAGTGTGGAAAAAGAGATAGTAGCATTGTCCCTTCTCTCTTTTTCTCTCATTTCATTTTTTTCTTTTTTTTCTCTTTTCTCTTTTTTTTCTTTCTTTTTTTCTTTCTTTTTTTCTGTTTTTTTCTTTGGCCTCTTTTTTTTCTTTTTGGCCTTTCTCTTTTTTTTTCTTTTTTTTCTTTTTATAAAGTCCGAAGTCTCATCCCGACTTGTGGGGGCATCATAGCCTTCATCATCCTTTCCTCACTAGGACAATGCCCTAATAATGAAGATCATCACACTTATATGGATTTACAACTCAAGAATTACAACTCAAAGCTAGAACAAGATATGACTCTATATGAATGCCTCTGGCGGTGTACCAGGATATGCAAATAATCAAGAGCGACATGTATGAAAATTATGAAGGTGGCCTTGCCACAAATACGATGTCAACTACATGATCATGCAAAAGAGCAATATGACAATGATGGAACGTGTAATAATAAACAGAACGGTGGAAAGTTGCATGGCAATATATCTTGGAACGGCTATGGAAATGCCATAATAGGTAGGAATGGTGGCTGTTTTGAGGAAGGTAAATAAAGGGTTTATGATACCGGTGAAAGTTGCGCGGTAATAATTAAGGCTAGCAAAGTGAAAGGATGAGTGTGCATATATCCATGGACTCACATTAGTCAAAAAAGAACTCATATACTTATTGCAAAAGTCTACTTAGCCCTCGAAGCAGAGTACTACTACGCATGCCCCAAGAGGGATAGATTGGTAGGAACAGACCATCGCTCGTCCCCGACTACCACTCATAAGGAAGACAATCAAAAGAGCACCTCATGCAACAAATTTGTCACACACCTTTTACTATACGTGCATGCTACGGGACTTGCCAGCTTCAACAAAAGTATTTCTCAATTTCATAATTACCCACTAGCATGACCCTAACATTACTACCTATATATCTCAAAACAATTATCAAGCATCAAGTTGATCATAGCATCCAATTCTTTTTCTATGATAGTTTTTATTATACCCAACTTGGATGCTCATCATTCTAGGACCAAATTATAACCATAGCAAATACCATGCTGTTCTAAAAGACTCTCAAAATAATATAAGTGAAGCATGAGAGACTAGAGATTTCTTCAAAATTAAGACACCACCATGCTCTAAAAGATATAAGTGAAGCACTAGAGCAAAAACTATCAAGCTCAAAAGATATAAGTGAAGCACACAGAGTATTCTAACAAATTCTAATCAAATAGGCTTCTCCCAAAAGGTGTGTACAGCAAGGATGATTGTGGTAAACTAAAAAGAAAAGACTAATATAATACACGACGCTCCAAGCAAAGCACATATCATGTAGCGAATAAAAATATAGCTCCAAGTAAAGTTACCAATGAACGAAGACGAAAGAGGGGATGCCTTCCCGGGGCATCCCCAAGCTTAGGCTTTTGGCTATCCTTGAATATTTTGGGGTGCCACGGGCATCCCCAAGCTTAGGCTCTTGCCACTCCTTATTCCATAGTCCATAAAAGCTTTACCCAAAACTTGGAAACTTCACAACACAAAACTCAAGAGGAAATTTTATAAGCTCCGTTAGTGAAAGAAAACAAAACCACCACATAAGGTACTGTAATGAACTCATTCCTTATTTCTTTTGGTGTTAAACCCACTGTATTCCAACTTCTCTATGGTTTATAAACTATTTTACTAGCCATAGATGCATCAAAATAAGCCAACAACACATGAAAAACAGAATCTGTCAAAAACAGAACAGTCTGTAGAAATCTGTAAATAACGCAAACTTATGAACTCTAAAAATCCTACCAAAATAGGACGTACTGGAAATTTTATCTATTGATCAGCAGCAAAAAGAATCAATGCAAGATCACGTTTCTGTGATTTATTGAATTTTTTCTTGTGAGTGCAAAGTTTCTGTTTTTCAGCAGAATCAAATCAACTATCATCATAGTTTATCTTATAGGTTCTACTTGGCACAAACACTAATTAAAAGATAAAAAAACATCTAAACAGAAAGTATATGCACAATTTATTGAATAAAAGTAAGGAAAAGTATGGGTTGCCTCCCAACAAGCGCTATCGTTTAACGCCCCGAGCTAGGCATTGATAATTTTAATGATGCTCACGTGAAAGACAAGAATTGAAGCACAAAGAGAGCATCATGAAACACGTGACAAACACATCTAAGTCTAACATACTTCCTATGCATAGGCATATTATAAGCAAACAAAATTTCAAGGCAAGCAAAAACTAGCATATGCAAGGAAGAAGAAAGAGACGATAGCAATCTCAACATGACGAGAGGTAATTTAATAAGATAAAAATTTCTACGACCATATTTTCCTCTCTCATAATAATTACATGTAGGATCATAGGAAAATTCAACAAAATATCTATCACAAAACATATTCTCAACATGATCCACATGCATGCAAAGTTGACACTCTTCCAAGATAGTGGGATTAACATTAACTAAAGTCATGACCTTTCCGAACCCACTTTTATCAAAAATATCATAAGATTGAACATACTCCAAATATGTGGGATCTAAAGTTTAGACTCTTCCAAACCCACTTTCAATATTATTGCAAACACTATTATCAATCTCATATTCATCATGGGTCTTAAATAAATTTTCAAGGTTATAAGAAGAATCACCCCAATCATGATCACTGAAACAAGTAGTAGACATAGCAAAACTAACATCCCCAAGCTTAGGGTTTTGCATATTATTAGCACAATTGACATCAAGAGAATTTATAGGAAAATCATTGCAATCATGCTTTTTATTCAAGGAGTTATCGTGAATCTCTTCATAGATTTCTTCATCATAATTTTCAGATTCACAAATTTTGAGCAAAGCTTCATGAAGATAATCTAGTGCACAAGACTCACTAGCAATTGGTTCATCATAATTGGATCTCTTAAAAAGATTAGCAAGTGGATGAGGATCCATAGATCTTAGGTTCACTGTTTACCAATAAATAAGCATCTATTCCAACCAAACGAGCAACAAAAGGGCAAGCAAAAGAGAGAAGAGAAGATTGGGAAAGAGAGGGCGAATAAAACAGCAAGGGTGAAGTGGGGGAGAGGAAGACGAGAGACAAATGGAAAATAATGTAAATGCGAGGGAGATGAGTTTGTGATGGGTACTTGGTATGTCTTGACTTGAGCGAAGACCTTCCCGGCAACGGCGCCAGAAATCCTTCTTGCTACGTCTTGAGCTTGCGTTGGTTTTCCCCGAAGAGGAGAGGGTGATGCAACAAGTGTAGCGTAAGTATTTCCCTCAGTTTTGAGAACCAAGGTATCAAACCAGTAGGAGGCTCCTCAAAAGTCCCACGCACCTACACAAACAAACTGAGAAATCGCAACCAATGCAATAAAGGGGTTGTCAATCCCTTCACGGCCACTTGCGAAAGTGAGATATGATAGAGATAGTATGATAAGATAAATATATTTTTGGTATTTTATAATATAGATGCAAAAAGTAAAGATGCAAATAAAAGTAGATTGGAAGCAAATATGATAAGAGATAGACCCGGGGCCATAGGTTTCACTAGAGGCTTCTCTCGAGATAGCATAAGTATTACGGTGGGTGAACAAATTACTGTCGAGCAATTGATAGAAAAGCGAATAATTATGAGATTATCTAGGCATGATCATGTATATAGGCATCACGTCCGTAACAAGTAGACCGACTCCTGCCTGCATCTACTACTATTACTCCACACATCGACCGACTGCTGCCTGCATCTAGAGTATTAAGTTCATAAGAACAGAGTAACGCTTTAAGAAAGATGACATGATGTAGAGGGATAAACTCATGCAATATGATATAAACCCCATCTTTTTATCCTCGATGGAAACAATACAATACGTGTCTTGCAACCCTTTCTGTCACTGGGTAAGAACACCGCCAGATTGAACCCAAAGCTAAGCACTACTCCGATGGCAAGAAAGATCAATCTAGTAGGCCAAACCAAACCGATAATTTGAAGAGACTTGCAAAGATAACTCAATCATATAAAAGAATTCAGAGAAGATTGAATTATAATCCATAGATAAACTTGATCATAAACCCACAATTCATCGGATCTCGACAAACACACCACAAAAAGAGATTACATCGAATAGATCTCCACAAGAGAGGGAGAGAACATTGTATTGAGATCCAAAAAGAGAGAAGAAGCCATCTAGCTAATAAGTATGGACCCGCATGTCTGTGGTAAACTAATCACAACTCATCAGAGGGGCTATGGTGTTGATGTAGAATCCCTCCGTGGTCGATTCCCCCTCTGGCAGAACACCGGCAAAGGCTCCAAGATGGGATCTCGCGGATACAGAAGGTTACGGTGGTGGAAATTGTGTTTCGGGTGCTCCGTGGATGTTTTCGGGGTACGTAGGTATATATAGGAGGAAGAAGTACGTTAGTGGCCGCCCGAGGGGCCCCCGAGACAGGGGGCACGCCCTACAGGGGGGCGCCCTCCTATCTCGTGGCCGCCTCGGCTGCTTCTTGGCTTGCACTCCAAGTCCTCCGGATCACGTTTGTTCCAAAAATCACGCTCCCGAAGGTTTCATTCCGTTTGGACTCCGTTTGATATTCCTTTTCTTTGAAATACTAGGCAAAAAAACAGCAATATGGGCTGGGCCTCCAGTTAGTAGGTTTGTCCCAAAAATGATATAAATGTGTAAAATAAAGCCCATAAACATCCAAAAGGGGTAATATAATAGCATGGAACAATAAAAAATTATAGATACGTTGGAGACGTATCAGCCGCATGCGGTTAGGGCCCACGACGCTCCGCACTTGCCCTTTGGCTTCGCGCCTTGGGTCGGGGTCTACTATTGGTGCTCTGGGAACGGGCGTACACAGACTTGCCTGCCCGCAGCCCATGGCGTGGCTCCATCAATGGACTGGTACAACCCAGCTTCTATATCGACAACTCAAGACCCTCGTGAGGGGCCAAGCCTCGCGAGGCGGACAACACGAAGACCTCCAAAGGGAGCAGCCTCCTCAGGCTGCCTCCCGAGGAGCAAAGATTTTCATGCAAGCCTCACCTCGCGAGGTTCGGGTAACATGAGCCATGACGACCAAGGCCAGGCAGGCGCCAGCGGCCGCAGTGTACCAGTTTCCTCTTTGTTGCTAAGGAGGCAAGCACAGGCATGGAGTCCCGAGGAATAAGCCAAAGGTTTCCATTCCCATGCAAAAAGACCAAGACCGCCATGATGGTAGGGCAGAGGTCATCACCGAGCCCACCGCGGCGTCACGACCAGAGGCTTTCGCAGGCAAAGACTACTTTTATCAGGATAAGATGTACTAGTTGTCTCCCTTCAAATTTGGCCGTTGTGGGATCCCTTCCCGCCTTCATTTGGGAAGAGAACCAATGCCACTATAAATAGGACCTAGCCACGACCATAGTAGAGGATCATATCCATTCCACCCTCACCAGCTCACCAGCTCACTTGAGCTCAAGAACACACCTCCTGAGGCGGTTCTCCACTGTACTAGTTCATCCTCAGCCCCTCGGGGGCCAATCCACCACAAAGCAGGAGTAGGGTTTTACACCGCAAGGTGGCCCGAACCTAGGTAAACTGTTGTGTCCCCTTTCCTTGAGTTTGACGAGCTAGGCTGTGAGATTAGCGAGTAGGCAGACTGGGGAGGTTGAGTTCTTCGCACGGACCCCAGAGTTTGAACCTCTCAAGGGTTTGTGGAACCCGAAATCCGACAAGGGCCTTGATCTCCAAGAATGCACACAAGTTGAGGAGCTTGTTGAAAGACAGAGGGCTGAATATGAAAAGCGTGATAAGGGGAGAGGCCAGGATCGCGCTGGCAGGAAAGGATGTGGCGGCCGTGGTGGTCGCCGCGGCAACACCAATTAGCAGAAGGATAGGACCACCAGAGGCCGTGAGAAAAAGGAAGGTGAATATGACAGTAAGAAGAGGATGATGATGAGTCCAGTGAACAGGAATTTCAGAAAGCTACCGAGGCAATGTGCATTTACGGGGGCACATCTTTGCACTCCTCTCACCGCCAACTTAGGTAGTGGGCGTGTGAGGTCAATGCGGCAGAGCCAGAAACAAACACTCAGGAACCACTCAAATGGTACTACACGCCCGTGATCTTTTATGCTTTCCGTTGTTGGTTTCACCAACAATCCGCAAATTCAAGGTCACAAAGATGTTGGTTGACGGTGGAGCAGGGTTGAATTTGATTTCTCCTGACGTGATTAAGGAACTCCAAATTCCCAGCGAGGACCTCAAAAGGACTTGCACATTTTAAGGGATCAGCCAAGGAAGAATCCAACCTAAGGGAAAGATCACATTGCCGGTGACGTTTGGCGGGGAACTGAACTATAGGACTGAGAAAGTTTTGTTTTATATTACCAAGCTTCCCCTACCATTCACCGGGATCCTTGGTCATCTGGCTTTGGACAAGTTCATGGTGGCGTCCCATTACGCATATAACACCTTGAAGATGCCGGGGCTAATGGGAGTCATCTCCATCCCGTCAGACAAGAGAGATGCGGTCATATGCGTTGACAAGATATACATAGATGCGGTAGCAGCAGAGGCCATCGAGGCCCCAACTTCCGCCAAGGAAGGAAATAAGGGTAAGAAATCTAGAAAGGACAATGACAAGGACCCCTGGAAGTGCGCCTCTTCGGAGTGTGCTGCGCCCAACAGCGACTTGCCGGAAGGTTCAGCTAGCAAGAAACCCAAGGCTGCTCCCCTACAATGAAGAAGGTTCTAGGAAGGCAGGATGGCACTGATGGTACCTTCACCATTAGTGCCACCCTTGATGACAAATAAGAAAGCGTGAATACCTTCCTGTGGGTGAATGTTGATGTGTTTGCATGGTAGCCATCTAACATCCCCGGTGTTCCCAGGGAGGTAATAGAGCACCACCTTGCTGTCTGTCCCCATGCTCATCTCGTCAAGCGGAGGATTAGGAAGCAAGCCTTGGAATGACAATAGTTTATCACCGAAGAAATCAAGAAACTTGAAGCAGCAGGTTTGGTCAGAGGAGTGTTGCACCCAACATGGTTATCAAACCTAGTGGTGGTACGCAAGGCTGATGGGAAGTGGAGACTTTGTATTGACTTCACTGGCTTGAACAAGGCATGTCCAAAGGATCCCTTACCCTTGCCGCGTATTGATCAGATCATTGATTCCACTCCAGGGTGTGATTTGCTCTCCTTCTTTGATACGTACTCCGGCTACCACCAGATCTTCATGGCCAAAGAAGACAAAGAGAAAACCGCGTTTATAACCCCATGTGGCACATACTGGTTCGTACGTATGCCTTTTAGGCTAAAAAGCACCGGTTCTATGTTCACAAGGGCTATGCAGATTGGTTTTGAACCCCAGCTACACCGGAACGTAGAAGCTTACATGGATGATATATTGGTCAATACCAGAGACAAGTTGTCGGGACCCCGATTCTAAGTCACACTGATCTAGCATGTAACACATCATATCACTTTGTGGCCTCACGCACGGTATTCCCATGGGCGCCACCTTACCTGGCCTGGGACCGTTTGCGCCTTTTGGCTCACGTATATTTTAGTGTCGCTAGCATCCATAAGACAAAGAACCCGGGCTGACAAGACTAGTCGTGAAACCAAAGTGGTGCTAACTTACACAGACATGCATACATGACCCAACAATGAACGTTTCGATCAACAACTTATGAACCCAAGTCATAGCAAGCTACATCGAGTTAAAGGAACAACACGTGATATTTCCCCAAAGGGACACACATAGGATCGAAGAAGGACACATGCCGGCCAGCCTAAGTGTTTCGGAGCAGTAGCAAGCTACCAGGGCTCAGTGGAAGCACTAGGAGACATTTCCCGGTAAGAGAGGCTACCAAGGATAAACAACTAGGTTGTCAGATCCCACACATACCAAGCATTTAAAATCATAGACACAATATGCTCGATATGTGCAAATACAATATGGCATCACAACAAAACTCTACAACTCAAGTACTTTATTTAAAAGGCTCTAGAGAGCCATACATATCATTCATACAGGTCGGGGTCACACGACCCGACATTCAAGTCATACAAGCATACAAGAACATGCGGAAGCAAACTTGTCTGAGTACAGACAACTAGAAAGCAAAAGTCTTGAGGAAGCCTGTCTATCTATAAGGGTCCTTCACATGCTCAGGATCACCACCTGGGCATCAAGCTACTCATCAACGTCGAGGTCTACGTAAAACCCTTCAAAAGGGGCAACATTCTCTTCTACAACAGTAATTAAGCAAACATGAGTACAAAGGTACTCATCAAGACTTACATCAGATCCTACATAGATGCACATTATCAACAAAGGGATAGTGGAGTTATTGCAGCAAGCCAACTTTGACTCTTGGCTAAACTATCTTACTAAGCAGCAAGTTGAAAATGTTTCGTGTACACGAGTCCACTACTCACCACAACAATACACTACCGCGGATCCTCATCCGTCATCCTACAGAAAGGCCATCCACGACACTCACACTTGTCTTGAGGCTTTTAGTAGTTTCCATTTACTTGTCTATGAACTGTATAGGCAACCAAGTAGTCCTGTACCGCGGACGCGGCTATTCGAATAGATGATGTTAACCCTGCAGGGGTGTACTTCTTCACACACACTTCCACCACTTATTGCCGTCTACATGACATGTACTCGACAACCTTCAAGCGGAAGCCCAACGTGGGTGTCGGCCAAGGCCTGACTAAACACTCAAGTCCCTAGTCCAGATTTATCGCCTATCCAGGTTCCATCCATAGGGAGTCCAGCCGAGGTTTCCACATACGGCCCTGAATGATGTGTGCAGGGTTCCCGAGACATCAAACGGGCGCCCGGTACAACATGCCACGTACCTACCGCATCATAGCCCACCCCGAGGGTCAGCGCTCCGCCCGACCTCCAGTATACTACAAACAGAGGACAAGGGCGGTTAATAAGCCAAGAGGGTCCATTAGTTTTGGGCCCAATGCATGGTAGTAGCTGAATCTTAAATCACACATACAGATCTCAGCTCTTAGGGACGGTTCCAATGAAATAGCCCACCATGTACTCCTACATGGCCTCTCATTGATACCTTTACCAAATCGTGTTCAACACTTCACTCTCATCACCGGCATAACCATTTCACTCTAGCCCACCACCCAGATGAACCAGATCTGACATGACTCTAAGCATAGCAGGCATAGCAAGGTAGGAAACACAATCATGGCTCAATAAACTCCTACACATGCTAGTGGGTTTCATCTAGTTACTGTGGAAATGACAGGTCATGCAGAGGAAATGGGTTCAACTACCGCATCGCACAGCAGTTTGAAACGTTGTTGTCTTAAATGCAGTAAATGAGAGCAGGAGCGAGAACATGGGATTTTATCGATATGATCAAATGGTGGTTGCTTGCCTGGCAGATCGGAAGATGGGTATTGTGCTTTAGTTGGATATTCACGGTAATCCTCAGGAGCAGAACCTACCGTAGAGAACACACTGGTAACACAATCAATACACAATAATATGCAACAATATGATGCATGCATATGACATGGCAATATGAGTGTGTTGGGCTAATGCAACTACAACCAGATGGGTTTGAGCCATTTTGCACCAAAGGTTCAACCCCAAACTCATCTTATGAATTTAAATAGTGCTTTAACATGTTTTTATCTAAACAAAAAGGTTAAGTTTCTTTTAGATGCATGAAACCAGTACAGATGGATAGAATGGTTTTTTCTAATCATTTTTCATATATAAAACTTTGCATTTGGAATTACAGATTAATTTATATGTTTTTTTGAAGTTTGCAACAATTTTTGGAATTTCCTGAATAAGAATAAATCCAAAAAAGGCATTACTGCATCAGCACTGCGTCAGTAGGTCAGCTGTGCGGTCCAGGTCAAACCTGACTAGTGGGACCCACTGGTCAGTGTCAGAGTTACTTAACTAAGTAATTAAGGTTAGTTTAATTACTAACGTAGGTTTGACCAGGGCGGGGCCCACATGTCAGTGACCCGGGGGGGTCAAATCCCTTGTCAACTGGGTCAAATCGCCGCCGTTTAGCCGTCGACGACGATCAAACGTGGCGGAGGGTGCGGGTTTTGCACTCCGGCGACCAAATGGGCGACGGAGGTCACCTATGTGTAGCTGGGAATGAGCAGCATTGAGTGGTGGTGGTGGTGGTTGAGCTCGGGGTCGCCGGAAATGACGCCGGTGTCGAGCTTGGTGGATTCCGGAGCTCGGGCGAGCTCGAACTCGATGCTACGGTGATCGTGGAGGCACGGGGCTAGCTCCTACAACGCCTACGCGGTGCGGTGAGTGTGTTGGACACTTTGGTGAGGCCGTTGCATGGCCGGAGCCACGTCGGTGGTGAGCTCAGGCGGTGGCACATGCGGGTCTGCTCTGTGCAGTCGCTACGATGGACGATAGTGAGAACGGAGAGGGGGAAGAGAGGTAGAAGCTCACATCCGGCACGACAAGCTAGGCAGCGGGGTCGGGGACGAGCTGGAGTGATTGGGGCGGCGAAGTGGATCTCCGGCGACGGCGAGGTGGAGCGAGGTCTGTGTAGTGGCTCCGGGGCGAACGAGCGCTCGGGTCTCGATCTGCTCGACGAAGAGGATGGTGGCGGAGCTCCTGGACACGGCGGGGCGATGAGGAGGCGTCGGTGGCTGCGGTTACGACTGTGGTGCGGCTACGGTGGAGTCAGCCATAGTGGCAGAGGGCGAAGGAGAGGCGTAGGAGGGCGCGTGAGGTGTCGGGGAGCTTGGGGCGGCGACCAAGGAGCCATCCAGGCGACGAAGCGGCATCCGAGGTGAAGCAGGCGAGCTGGGAGGTGCGTGGAGAGCTCGGGCGCGCCAGCGCTCACCTCCCTGCCTGCCCGGCGGGAGAAAGTAGCTGACTGGCATGGGCCAACATAGTGCTGGGCCGCCAGGTGGGCTGCCAGGTAAGTTTGGCCAGGTAAGCCCCTTTCCTTTTTATTTTCTGTTTTCTATTTCTTTCTCTAACTTTAGGAACATAATTAAAATACAAAAACCATCTCAAAAATCATAAAACTGCTTAGGCCACTGCTTGGATTATTTCTAATAGTAAACATTTCAATTCATAATTATTTGGACATTTAAAATATTATATAGCATTTAAATGCCAAAAGGCAAATAGAATATGCTTTAATTGAGTGATCCAATGTTATCCAAGAAAAATGTGCACAATTTTTCTCAGAGGTTCTAGACCAAGGCAAAGATGATGAACATTTTTGAAGGGCATTTCAGGTTCATTGAAAAAGTATTTTAGTAAACCTAGTTGTGTTAGGTGGCTTATTTCTCGGAATGGTGTGACTATTGAACCTTGAGAAACTTGATGTTATGGCATCGAGTGGTACGCTCGGCTTGATCAAGGATACGAACATGATATTCTTGTTATGAGAGATCATCTTGGGGATCAAGCGTTTCGTGGTCCATGTCGGTGTCAAAACCGGCGGATCTCGGGTAGGGGGTCCCGATCTGTGCGTCTTAGGCTGATGGTAACAGGCAGCAAGGGACACAATGTTTACCCAGGTTCGGGCCCTCTCGATGGAGGTAAAACCCTACTTCCTGCTTGATTAATATTGAAGATATGGGTAGTACAAGAGTAGATCTACCACGAGATCGTGGAGGCTAAACCCTAAGAGCTAGCCTATGATGGTATGATTGTAATTGTGATCGGTCTTCTAAGGACCATCCTCTCCGGTTTATATAGACACCGGAGAGGTAGGGTTTACATGGAGTTGGGTATAAGGAAGGAAACACAATATCCGGATCGCCAAGCTTGTCTTCCACGCAAGGGAGAGTCCCATCCGGACACGAGCCGAAGTCTTGAGTCTTGTATCTTGACGCTTCTATAGTCCGGATGATGTATATAGTCCGGCTGTCCGGATACCCCCTTATCCAGGACTCCCTCAGTAGCCCCTGAACCAGGCTTCAATGATGATGAGTCCGGTGCGCAGTCTTGTCTTCGGCATTGCAAGGCGGGTTCCTCCTCCGAATACTCTAAGATTGTTATCGAACACGTAGACCGTGTCCGGATCTGCAAGATGATCTTCACATACCCTAGCATAAATCCATTCTTCTGGCAATTTTTGCATGTCGTGCCCTTGCATCGTGGCCTGGTCCAATACGAACCGGCGTCTCCTGCTCCTCCTTGACTCGTGTTGCGAGGCAGTTTTATTGGCACGTCCTGCCAAAGCAGAGATTGTGTCCCCCTTAATACGGGCACTTTTATCAATATGGGCATATGTGACCCCACCACTACTAGGGAAAGGCCTAGCAGCAGTGCGGGTTTTGGGACTCTCAGTAGCGCGGGGATAGGCGCTACTAATAAGGCGCTACAGCTAACGTATAGCAGTAGCGCCTGTTGTCCCATGCTACTGCTATACATGAATACCTGTAGCGCTGTTTAGAAAAGGGCGCTGCTGATATTATCTGCAGTGATGTTTATCGGGAAGCGCTACTGGTAATGCGACGCTACTGCTAAATTTCCCCCCTTGCTACTACTAGTTTTATTAGTTTTTTTCCTGCATATTTGTTTTTGTATTTGTTTTGTATTTGAATAGGCTTTATACAATAATGTGTAGCCTATCATACACATACAAATGTAATCATAGCATATACATACAATTAGTCTCATCAAATCATGTCATCATCATAATCATCATCCAACACAAAGTGGTCTCTCGTCATCATCTCGAAAATAGCAATACAAGTCCTCGATTACTTGCAAATACATCGTCATCCATCTAAACAATGGTATACACGAGAATAGCTATCACTTTGAGTACATGAGTTCGTATCCCTCTCTCGCATTAGTGTGAACCTAAACTAACTACTGCCTATTGCTCGGAAACCAGAAACTGGTACACTTGGGCCTGACACTCCAGCCACTCATCGTATATATATTCCTGGCGTAGCACTTCTTCACCATCGATGATCTATGCACCTGCATCGTCACATGAGTCGATGATATGCAACATATATAGTTGAGCAATAGAAAGAAACAGACTTGGCAAAAATAGAAACAACATATCATAAGCATAAATAACAAAGTTCATCGTACCCAAAATGCCCTAACTAGAGTGATCTTCGGTAGTGGAGGAGGAGGACGGTTTAATTACATCACAAATAAAGTTTCACCTTGCATAACTCAAAGTTTTGTCATACAGAATGTATGGACTAAACAAACACATTGTCATATATCGACAATCACTCCACCATGTCGTGCCATCCATCCATGTCAGGGAGATAGTCCCCGAGCTTAGTGAAAGGCTTCATGTCGAGACGCTGAGAGGCTATCCATGTCCAGACGTCTTCCCGCGACATTTGTCCTTGTTCGTAGAACATCCCTGTTTTTTGGACGACCTCCTTCATGATGATTTGGGCAAGTTCGCGCTGGATGCGATAGAACTCAGCTCGAAGTCGATGATCCTTGATATCTCCTACGTTCTTTGCCCATTGCAGAATATGGGCATCGCCGGATCTAGGTGACATGCGAAGGTTCTGGTGATCCCGTCTGTACTCCAGCATGTGGTGTAGGACATAGAATCCATCATTAAGAGAATTGTTCGGTTGCTGGATGCAGCAGAAGTCGGTCTTATGGCCGAAGGCGACCCTGCCTCCCCTTCTCTTCTTGTCCCTGACCTCTCCACCCCTTGCTTGGTACTAAAACATAGCACTGTCAAGAACATCCTTGATGTGGGTGTAATCCTTTTTGTGAATGTTCTTCGACGAGTCCAAGTAAAGGGCGTGGGAGAATCGGGGGTATAGGATGACGAGGACAGCACGCCCGCCGCTGCGCAAAATAAGTACACCTCAAATTACTTAGCCTCCACCATGCAAATGAATGATTGAAATCAAAGGAAGGATAGCAGCGCGGATGACTTACACGGGATGATAAGGCACGAGAATAGCCCCCTTGTCCTTATTGGCGAGCATGAAATTGATGATGTATTCCCTCGCATATACACGGTGCTCTGCGCAGACTCCCAAGAAGCCCTCGTGCATGTAGTACGGGTCAGCGACACAGATATGAGATATCTGCTCAAACCCGATGATGTAGTTCATGTGCAAGGCATAAAGGCGGACAAACGTAAAATCCAGCTTCTTCACGTGAAACATGTCGAATATGTAATCGAATCGGAGGAAGAACTTATCCGCGGGGAAGCTATCGACGTATGACATTTGCCGCAGAACGTTAACCACGTAGAGTGGGTATCCTGGATCTGTCGAGTCGATGAGGCCTTTCTCTACCCGCAGCACATCATCATGAAGTCTCCTTAGATCGCCGAATCTGGCCTGTAGTGCTGTTGCATGTAGGATTGGTTGACCGGGGATATGCCATTTATCCGCATCGGGGATATCTATACGGTCCTGAAGCCGAGGCTCCTGAGGCGGCTGGATAATAGAATCAGCTTTTTTGCCTTTCCTCGCTCTCTTCCTAGACTTCTTTACTACCGGAAGGTCGTCCATAATATGTTGAGACGGCAATTCAGGCACCGACTCATGACGCTCAAACCCCGAGGAGGCGCTAGTATAGACATACTGTTCAGCGCCACCGTCGTCCTCATCCTCATCCATGGCAACGTCATCAGCGACTAATGGAGCCTCCTCCTTACCCCGTCCGCTATCACCCAACCCGACACCCGACGCTAATTGGGTAGGTGGGGTGTTGATGTTCATACCTTGCTGAGGCTGCGTGCTCGTGGGTGTGCTCCCAACCGCCTCCAGACGAAGCAGACTCTTTGGCCACAACATGACCCACCCATTGCAACAATCACCAAGCCGCCGCGGTGTCTCCTCGTCATCCACCAGTAGTATTGGAGGAGGCAAATTCTCGTGGCCCGGTTTGACACTGGCCACGGAAACCTTGAAGACGTTCGGGGGGATCGGCCGGCTGTGGAACAATGGTTCCTTCGGCTCCATTATCGTCGCCTTCCCCATGTCCACCTTCTGGTCGCCGATGGTGTACAATATGGTGCACGGGGTTTCGTCGGCCTGCAAAGAAAATTCTGCGACGTGAGACATCCAAAAGGCAACGAAAACGGGAGATTATACATTTATATTGAAGGGGGCCGGTGTGACAGATACCGTGAGGGCTTCGAGCTCAGGCAAAGAAGAAGCACCGCCGAGCACGTCCAGTGCGGGAGCCGGTGCGGGAGCAGGTGCGGGAGCCGGTGCGGGAGCAGGTGCTCCCAAGAAGTCAACAAGGGGAAAGTCCTCTGCATTTTTTCTGGATTTTGCCTTGTCCAAGTGAAAACGCCCGTCACCAAGGAAGTAGACAAATCTGCAACCACCTGTTTTGCGGCAGCTACCGCTGTTGCGACTGTCTGAGATGATTTCTTCTCAACCGCAATCTCAACCTTCTTATCGATGTTTTCTTCAGTTAACCTCCGTCTTTCCTTTCTCTCCTCCGTGGTCTCACGGTAGTACTTCTTCCACGTGGCACCGTCTCCGACACCGTGCACGCGTCCATACGACGGTCGAGTATCCACCGGTTGTCGTTTCAATACGTTCAACGCCCGGTTGAATGGAGTGCCCCACTTGGGCCTCGCCAATGCCTCAGACGGCGAGTCGCTTTCGGCCACAATCTGGTGCTGCTCTCTCTGCAAAAGGCACAAGGATCATTTACAAATATGACTAACATGTGCAGTCGAATTGATCAGAAACTAAAATTACCAGCAGTCTCATGAACTCCGTAATGACCGGTGTTGTCTCATAAACCTTCTTCACTAGGTCCCAACGGTGCCGGGCCCTCAGGACGTCACGCTCCTGTGGGACGGTGAAATCCGCCAAGGGGTCTGGGATGCCCAGACTCGCGGCTTTCGCGTCCTCCTTGGCCCATTTGGACCTCTTTCCGCCGTAACCACGGCTTCCGAGGTGGTGGCTCCCAATGTTCCTCTCTTGAAAGCCCTTCATGTACTTAGACTTTTTTTGGCAGCTTCGGCCTCGCAAGCCTCCTTGAATATTTGAAACTGCTCTTCCGTGATTGTCGGATTATCCTTTAAAATCTCGGAGTAGGGTTCCTTCTTGTCGATGATCCTTGCTTTCACTCGAGTTTTCCAGGCGGCCAACGCGTCGCTAAACTTGGTCATGGCGTGTTTGTTTATCTTCTTCATTGCCGGGTCCTCGTCTGGATCTTCATAATCCTTTTCATTCCAGCCCGGGAACAAGAATATCTGGTGAAACTTCTTTAGGAGGGAGCTCCTCATATTTTCTATCTTCTGTAGTTTCTCATCGTTGATGGTGGCGGTTGTCTGTACGATGTAGCCTATTTGATTGCCGTAGCATCGACGCGCTTCCTCGGGCGCCTTTGGCTCAAAAATGCCTTCGTTCATCTCCGTGACCACCAGTCTAGTAGTCCTGAGTTTGTTAGGAAGCTGTTGCCTCTTTGCTTTCAGTTCTACACCGGCTCCGATCCCCGAGGCAGCACCGGTCTTAGTCTTAGCGCCGGTCTCGATGCCGGTCTGAGTCTCAGCGCTGGTCTCAGTCTCAGCACCGGTCTGTGTGTCGGTCTCAGTCCCCGATGCCACCGGTGGGCCCAACAACAACATCGGTTGATCGTCGGTAAGGCTAAAAAATTTGTCTGCTGCCCGGTAGACGTCGTCACAATCACCACAACCCTGTCCTTCATCGTTGCTAGCCATGTTTCCTATGATTAAATCTAGTCAATTAATTCTAGACCTAATAAAATGAATAATGACATAAAAAGGCCTATTGTTTTGCAGGAATGTTGACTCCTTGCTAGTGCGGCAAATCTCGGGCACTCGATATGTCCTACTTTGTAGCACAAGTCATGCCGAAATTCACGGAAAATTTCGGCATGACCTTTGCTAAAAAGTGGACAAATCGAGAACCTGAAATTTACCGGAACAAAAATGAATCAACATTCCGGCAAAACATAGGCCACTCAGCATCATTCCCTAGAAACAGTGTTCAAATATCCCTCTTCTACATCGCAACACATGTCGAAATATACACGAGCAACCACATGTCCAAATTTCACCAACTAATTCAAAAACAAAGGGTAGAAGAAATTCATTTAACTACTAATAGAACAAAATTCAGTTAACTTTAGTGCTCTATAATGATGAAAGGAAAAAAAATTCAGTTAACTACTAATTTCATTCATTTAGGTTATTCATTTAACATCACCTAATTAACCTACTGTACCACTACTACTAGCAGCACTACTAACCTAATTAACCTAGCAAAACTCTAGTGCCCTAACTGAAAAACATCTAATTAGCATCTACTAGTACCACTATTTCCCTAACCTAATTAACATCTACTAGTATCACTATATACTATACAAGCAGCATCTACCCTAATTAAACCCTACTGCCCTAACTAACTTTTGTTGTAAACCAAATTTTTTGCTCTAAACAAATTTTTGCTCTAACATCTACTACTTAACATCCTTTGCTCTAAACTAAATTTTTTGCTATAAGCAAACGTTTGCTCTACTAATTTTTTCTCTAAAATGCAGAGAGAGAGAGAGAGAGGAGTCAGGGGGAGGGGTGGGGGACTTACAGAGAGGGGAGAGACGGTGGC